>NC_143045.1:33200000-33217500 GCF_057628025.1 Oncorhynchus mykiss
GAGGCACACAGGGTTTCTGATGGTGGACAGCAGGGAGGCACACAGGGTTTCTAATGGGGGACAGCGGGGAGGCACACAGGGTTTCTGATGGTGGACAGCAGGGAGGCACACAGGGTTTCTGATGGTGGACAGCGGGGAGGCACACAGGGTTTCTGATGGTGGACAGCGGGGAGGAACACAGGGTTTCTGATGGTGGACAGCAGGGAGGCACACATGGTTTCTAATGGGGGACAGCAGGGAGGCACACAGTGTTTCTGATGGTGGACAGCGGGGAGGCAAACAGTGTTTCTAATGGGGGACAGCGGGGAGGCAGACAGGGTTTCTGATGGTGGACAGCAGGGAGGCACACAGGGTTTCTAATGGGGGATAGCGGGGAGGCACACAGGGTTTCTGATGGTGGACAGCAGGGTGGCACACAGGGTTTCTAATGGGGGACAGCGGGGAGGCACACAGGGTTTCTGATGGTGGACAGCAGGGAGGCACACAGGGTTTCTAATGGGGGACAGCGGGGAGGCACACAGGGTTTCTGATGGTGGACAGCGGGGAGGCACACAGGGTTTCTGATGGTGGACAGCAGGGAGGCACACAGGGTTTCTAATGGGGGACAGCGGGGAGGCACACAGGGTTTCTGACAGGGGACAGCAGGGAGGCACACAGGGTTTCTGACAGGGGACAGCAAGGAGGTACACAGGGTTTCTGATGGGGGACAGCTGGGAGGCACACAGGGTTTCTGACAGTGACAGCAAGGAGGCACACAGGGTTTCTGACAGGGGACAGCAGGGAGGCACACAGGGTTTCTAATGGGGGACAGGAAGGAAGGAAGGAAGGAAGGAAGGAAGGAAGGAAGGAAGGAAGGAAGGAAGGAAGGAAGGAAGGAAGGAAGGAAGGAAGGACGGAAGGAAGGAAGGAAGAAGGGAGAGAAGGAAGATGTGGGAATATAGCATGTCTGGCCTTGGATGTGTTAGTGGTAGATGGACATGCCCAGTGTGTGTGTGTGTGTTTTGCGTGCATGCGTGTGTGTGTGTGCGTGTGATTGGTATGCAATAGGCGAGTCATTCTATTATAGGCCATGTATCATCAGTGATAGGCAGGAGATTGCCTTCCTATCCTCTGGGTGAGAGATTAATGACATGCTGTCACACACACACACACACACACACACACACACACACACACACACACACACACACACACACACACACACACACAGTAGGTGGTCTAGATTCACTCTCTGCCCAGGGAGAACAGTGATATGTTGGATGTGAAGGGGTTGTCCTTATAGGGGGTTGTCCTTGTACTCTATGTGTGTTTGTGTGAGCTTATTGTGCTCTGATTAGACATAGTTTAATGTGTTCTAATAATCTATCCTGCCTTAGTGCTTGATGCTCTTTTAACTCCTTTCTAAATAGTGTATCATTCAGCAGAGAGGGTTAAAACCAACCAGATACATAACTCCCCACATAGAAATGAACAGCACAATTACCTAGAACGACTTGAAAGCTCCATTTGCAGGAGTACTACTATCATTTTCACACAGACTCACTCACACACACACCAACACACACACACACACACACACACACACACACACACACACACACACACACACACACACACACACACACACACACACACACACACACACAGACACATAACTATTTCATGAAGCAATCAATAGAGAGGACTGGGATGTTGTCCATGACTAACGTTCCCATAACACTCTCCTGCTGTCTTCTAGCCCTCATCGTTCTGGTGTCTTTGCCTTGGCTTTGATAGCTTACAGCAGCTATGACACGTTATTACAGGCTACGATAGCTTACAGCAGGCTATGACACGTTATTACAGGCTATGATAGCTTACAGCAGGCTATGACACGTTATTACAGGCTTTGATAGCTTACAGCAGGCTATGACACGTTATTACAGGCTATGATAGCTTACGACAGGCTATCATAGCTATTACAGGCTATGACAGATTATAAGGCCAGTGAATGGATGTTCTTTAGGAGGTAATAACATGTCTGTGAGTAAAGAGTGCATGAATCAACCAACACTAATGGATCCAACAACCATACATTAAAAGATAGAGAAAGAGATGAAGGGAGGAGGCCGAGGCTCGGGTGGCTGGTGTCCCTGATGATCTTCTTGGCCTTTCTGCGACACCTGGTGTTGTAGGTGTCCTGGGGGGCAGTCAGTGAGCACCCAATGGTGCCTGCTGCTGAGCATATTGCGTTCTGCAGAGCCCTGCGGAGTTGCCATACCAAGCCGTGATTCAGCACGACAGTATGCTCTTGATGGTGCTCCTGTAGAACACTGTGAGGGCCCTCTGGGACAGGCTGAATTTCTTCAGCCTCCTGAGGTTGAAGAGTCGCTTCCATGCCTTCTTCAGCCTCCGGTGATGATCCATGGCACGAAGCCTCCGTTGATTATTCATTGTACGAAGCCTGCGGCGAGGATCCATGGCACGGAGCCTCTGGCGATGGTCCCCTGTCCGGAGGCTCCGTGCCATGGATCCTCACCACAGGCTCCGGGCCATGGATCGTCACCGGAGGCTTTGTACCATGAATCATCACCGGAGGCTTCGTGCCATGGATCATCACTGGAGGCTTCGTGACATGGATCATCACCGGAGGCTTCATGCCATGGATCATCACAGGAGGCTTCATGCCATGGATCATCACAGGAGGCTTCATGCCATGGATCATCACCGGAGGCTTCATGCCATGGATCATCACAGGAGGCTTCGTGCCATGGATCATCACTGGAGGCTTCGTGCCATGGATCATCACTGGAGGCTTCGTGCCATGGATCATCACAGGAGGCTTCGTGCCATGGATCATCACTGGAGGCTTCGTGCCATGGATCATCACTGGAGGCTTCGTGACATGGATCATCATCGGAGGCTTCATGCCATGGATCATCACAGGAGGCTTCGTGCCATGGATCATCACTGGAGGCTTCGTGCCATGGATCATCACTGGAGGCTTTGTGCCATGGATCATCACAGGAGGCTTCGTGCCATGGATCATCACTGGAGGCTTCGTGCCATGGATCATCACTGGAGGCTTTGTGCCATGGATCATCACTGGAGGCTTCGTGCCATGGATCATCACTGGAGTCATGAGACGTATAGGCAGCCTGGTTCTGGGAGCAGGCACAGGACTCACCAGGCTGGGGAGACATACAGGAGGCCTGGTTCTGGGAGCAGGCACAGGACTCACCAGGCTGGGGAGACATACTGGAGGCTTGGTTCTTGGAGAAGGCACCGGATACACTGGGCCGTGGAGGCGTACTGGAGGTCTCGAGCGTAGAGCCTGCACAATCCGTCCTGGCTGGATGGGTACCTTCGCCCGGCAAATGCAGGGCGCTGGCACAGGATGCACTGGGCTGTGCAGACGCACCGGGGAGTGCGCAGGGCCGGCGCAGGATATCCTGGGCCGAAGAGACGCACTGGATGCCAGGCGTGCTGAGCCGGCACCATCCATCCCCGCTGAATGCCCACTCTAGCCCGTCCAATGCGGGGAGCTGGAATGTAGCGCAGCGGGCTGTGAACGCGCACTGGAGACACCGTGCGCTCCACCGCATAACAGGGTGCCTGACCAGTACCACGCTCCCTACGGTAAGCACGAGGAGTTGGCTCGGGTCTCCAACCTGACTCAGCCAATATCCTCGTGTGTCCTGCTTTGCTGTGCCAACTACTCTTATTGTCGCCGCTCTGCTTTCGCTGCCTCTATCTCCTCCCTTTGACGCCAATACTCTCCAGCCTTTGCCCAGTGACCCTTGCCTTCCAATATCTCCTCCCATGTCCATTCCTCCAGAAAACGCTGCTCCTCCCGGTCACGCCGCTTGGTCCGTTTGTGGTGGGTAGTTCTGTCACGATCGTCATCAGGGAAATGACCGGACCAAGGTGCAGCGTCATGAGCGTACGTTTATTTTTATTAAGAATGTCGCCAACAAAACAAGAAACAACAAAAACGAACATGAAGCTTACTAGGGCTACACAGGCCGCTAACAAAGTCAACTATCCACAACCAAGGTGGCAAAACAGGCTGCCTAAGTATGATTCCCAATCAGAGACAACGATAGACAGCTGTCCCTGATTGAGAACCATACCCAGCCAAAACATAGAAACAGAAAACATAGAAATAAAGAAACTAGATTGCCCACCATAGTCACACCCTGGCCTAACCAAAATAGAGATTAAAGCCTCTTTATGGCCAGGGCGTGACAGGTTATGCTTGATTCTGGAGAAAAAGGAGTTTAGCTTGTCCAATAGGGTGGCGTTGGTTTCCGCGACTTGACAGGCTTTCTTATTGTATTCCATGATCGCCTCATGTCCAACCCGTTGAATTGCCCCTACACTTTGTTCCTATACTTGTGTCTCGCCATCTTGATCGATCTGCGCAGGTCGCATTTGTAGTGTTTAACCTTACAATTGTCCCCGGTCTTCTTGCCATCTTTATATGCGACAAAGCTGCCATCAATTCAGGGGTTTTGATTTGGGTAATTTTTTTAAGACACCATCAGTATTACATAATCTATGTATTTTTTGATAAATCTGTTGACTGAGTTGGCATATTCATTGATGTTATCCCCAGAGGTGCCCAGTAGCATATTTCAGTCCACGTGATCAAACAGTCTTGGAGAATGAATTCTGATTGATCAGACCAGCATCGTACAGACCTGACCACTGGAACTTTGTGGTCATATTTGCCGACAGGAAGACGGGAGAGGGCCTTATAGAAAAGGTTTGTAACAGTGGTCAAGTTTAGAATTTCAGTGAGTTGGACAGTCAATGTGTTGATAGTAATCGGGAACACAGACCTCAAATGACTTTTGTTAAAGTCCTCTACAACAATGAATGCTGCCTCCGGTAATACGGTCCCCAATTTATTCAATGTCCAATGAAGATCTTTGAGAGCATTTTTGGTGTCGGCCTGGGGCGGGATGTACAGTCGTGGCCAAAAGTTTTGAGAATGACACAAATATACATTTTCACAAAGTTTGCTGCTTCAGTGTCTTTAGATATTTTTGTCAGATGATACTATGGAATACTGAAGTATAATTAAGCATTTCATGAATGTTAAAGGCTTTTATTGACAATTACATGAAGTTGATGCAAAGAGTCAATATTTGCAGTGTTGACCCTTCTTCTTCAACACCTCTGCAATCCACCCTGGCATGCTGTCAATTAACTTCTGGGCCACATCCTGACTGATGGCAGCCCATTCTTGCATAATCAATGCTTGGAGTTTGTCAGAATTTGTGGGTTTTTGTTTGTCCACCCGCCCCTTGAGGATTCAAATTGAAATCAAATGTATTTATATAGCCCTTTTGCGTTATGGCAAGATGCTCCATCATGCTGGAAAGGGCATTGTTCATCAACAAACTGTTCCTGGATGGTTGGGTGTAGCTGCTCTTTGAGGATGTGTTGGTACCATTCTTTATTCATGGATGTGTTCTTAGGCAAAATTGTGAGTGAGCCCACTCCCTTGGCTGAGAAACAACCCCACGCACGAATGGTCTCAGGATGCTTTACTGTTGGCATGACACAGGACTGATGGTAGCGCTCACCTTGTCAAGCTTGACAAGCTTTTTCCCGGATTCCGCAAATAATCGGAAAGGGGATTCATCAGAGAAAATGACTTTACCCCAGTCCTCAGCAGTCCAATTCCAGTACCTTTTGCAGAATATCAGTCTGTCCCTGATGTTTTTCCTGGAGAGAAGTGACTTCTTTGCTGCCCTTCTTGACACCAGGCCATCCTCCAAAAGTCTTTGCCTCACTGTGCGTGCAGATGCACTCACACCTGCCTGCTGCCATTCCTGAGCAAGCTCTGTACTGGTGGTGCCCCGATCCAGCAGCTGAATCAACTTTAGGAGACGGTCCTGGCGCTTGCTGGACTTTCTTGGGCGCCCTGAAGCCTTCTTCACAACAATTGAACCGCTCTCCTTGAAGTTCTTGATGATCCGATAAATGGTTGATTTAGGTGCAATCTTACTGGCAGCAATATCCTTGCCTGTGAAGACCTTTTTGTGCAAAGCAATGACGGCACGTGTTTCCTTGCAGGTAACCATGGTTGACAGAGGAAGAACAATAATTCCAAGCACCTCCTTTTGAAGCTTTCAGTCTGTTATTCGAACTCAATCAGCATGACAGAGTGATCTCCAGCCTTGTCCTCGTCAACACTCACACCTGTGTTAACGAGAGAATCACTGACATAATGTCAGCTGGTCCTTTTGTGGCAGGGCTGAAATGCAGTGGAAATATTTTTGGGGGATTCAGTTAATTTACATGGCAAAGAGGGACTTTGCAATTAATTGCAGTTCATCTGATCTCTTAATAACATTCTGGAGTATATGCAAATTGCCATCATGCAAACTGAGGCAGCAGACTTTGTGAAAATTAATATTTGTGTCATTCTCAAAACTGTGCACAGCCGTGGTGATAATCCATGAATCTGAGATCTCTCTCGGAAGTTAAAAAGGCCAACATTTGATGACCAAGTCGGGAGAGCAGAAGCTCGCAAGTTGCTGTACATTTCCCCCATTGCACAACATCTTATTGGTCATAAAGCAGAGGCCAATCCCTTCATTCCTGCCAAAGAGAGCCCCCTTCCTATCCGCTTGATGAACTGTAAATCCCAGTAGTTGTATATAATCCATTTGGATGTTGGAGGAAATCCAAGTCTCAGAAAAACAGAGTATGTTGCAGAATCTGATGTCCCTCTGGAAGGAGTTCCTCGCTTTGAGTTCGTTACATTTATTTACTAGTGAAAATTGATGAGTAGTATGACATGGAGGTGGAGAGAGAGAGTGATGGAGAGAGAGTGATGGAGAGAGAGAGTGATAAAGAGAGAGTGATGGAGAGCGACAGTGATGGAGAGAGACCGTGATGGAGAGAGAGTGATGGAGAGAGACAGTGATGGAGACATGGAGAGAGAGAGTAATGAGAGAGACAGTGATGGAGAGAGAGACATGGGGAAAGAGAGAGAGGGAGAGAGCGAGAGAGAGAGAGAGAGACATGGAGCGCGGGAGTGATGGAGATAGAAAGACATGTGGAGAGAGAGACATGGGGAGAGAGAGAGACATGGAGAGAGACAGTGATGGATAGAGAGAGAGACATGGAAAGAGAGAGACACGGGAGAGAGAGTGATGGAGATAGAAAGACATGTAGAGAGAGAAAGACATGGAGAGAGAGAGAGAGTGATGGAGAGAGAGAGAGAGAGAGAGAGAGAGAAAGAGACATGGAGGGAGAGAGAGAGAAACAGTGATGGCGAGAGAGAGTGATGGAGAGGGAGAGAGACATGGAGAGAGAAAGTGATGGAGAGAGAGAGAGAGACATGGAGAGAGAGACATGGAGAGAGAGAGTGATGGAGAGAGAGAGTGATGGAGAGATAGAGACATGGAGAGAGAGAGTGATAGAGAGAGAGAGAGAAAGAGCGAGAGAGAAAGAGAGAGAGTGATGGAGAGAGAGCGAGAGAGAAAGAGACATGGAGAGAGAGACATGGAGAGAGAGACATGGAGGGAGAGAGTGATGGAGAGAGAGATACATGGAGAGAGAGAGAGTGATGGAGAGAGAGAGATATGGAGAGAGAGTCATGGAGAGAGAGACATGGATAGAGAGACATGGAGGGAGAGAATGATGGAGAGAGAGACATGGAGAGAGAGACATGGAAAGAGAGAGACGTGGAGGGAGAGAGTGGTGGAGAGAGAGAGACATAAAGAGAGAGACATGGAGAGAGAGTGATGGAGAGAGAGAGATACATGGAGAGAGAGAGACATGGAGAGAGAGAGTGATGGAGAGAGAGAGACATAAAGAGAGAGACATGGAGAGAGAGAGACATGGAGAGAGAGTGATGGAGAGAGAGAGTGATGAGAAGAGAGTGATGGAGAGAGAGAGACAAAGAGAGAGACATGGAGAGAGAGAGACATGGAGAGAGAGATACATGGAAAGAGAGAGACATGGAGAGAGAGACTGACGGAGAGAGAGAGTGATGGAGAGAGAGAGTGATGGAGAGAGAGAGACATAAAGAGAGAGACATGGAGAGAGAGACATGGAGAGAGAGAGACATGGAGAGAGAGAGACATGGAGAGAGAGAGACATGGAGAGAGAGAGTGACGGAGAGAGAGAGACATGGAGAGAGAGAGTGATGAGAGAGAGTGATGGAGAGAGAGACATGGAGAGAGATAGTGATGGAGAGAGAGAGACACGGAGAGAGAGACATGGAGAGAGAGAGACATGGAGAGAGAGAGACATGGAGAGAGAGAGACATGGAGAGAGAGAGATATGGAGAGAGTGTCATGGAGAGAGAGAGACATGGAGAGAGAGAGAGACATGGAGAGAGAGACATGGAGAGAGAGAGTGATGGAGAGAGAGAATCTGATGTCCCTCTGGAAGGAGTTCCTCGCTTTGAGTTCGTTACATTTATTTACTAGTGAACATTGATGAGTAGTATGACATGGAGGTGGAGAGAGAGAGTGATGGAGAGAGAGTGATGGAGAGAGAGAGTGATAAAGAGAGAGTGATGGAGAGCGACAGTGATGGAGAGAGACCGTGATGGAGAGAGAGTGATGGAGAGAGACAGTGATGGAGACATGGAGAGAGAGAGTAATGAGAGAGACAGTGATGGAGAGAGAGACATGGGGAAAGAGAGAGAGGGAGAGAGCGAGAGAGAGAGAGAGAGACATGGAGCGCGGGAGTGATGGAGATAGAAAGACATGTGGAGAGAGAGACATGGGGAGAGAGAGAGACATGGAGAGAGACAGTGATGGATAGAGAGAGAGACATGGAAAGAGAGAGACACGGGAGAGAGAGTGATGGAGATAGAAAGACATGTAGAGAGAGAAAGACATGGAGAGAGAGAGAGAGTGATGGAGAGAGAGAGAGAGAGAGAGAGAGAGAAAGAGACATGGAGGGAGAGAGAGAGAAAGAGTGATGGCGAGAGAGAGTGATGGAGAGGGAGAGAGACATGGAGAGAGAAAGTGATGGAGAGAGAGAGAGAGACATGGAGAGAGAGACATGGAGAGAGAGAGTGATGGAGAGAGAGAGTGATGGAGAGATAGAGACATGGAGAGAGAGAGTGATAGAGAGAGAGAGAGAAAGAGCGAGAGAGAAAGAGAGAGAGTGATGGAGAGAGAGCGAGAGAGAAAGAGACATGGAGAGAGAGACATGGAGAGAGAGACATGGAGGGAGAGAGTGATGGAGAGAGAGATACATGGAGAGAGAGAGTGATGGAGAGAGAGAGATATGGAGAGAGAGTCATGGAGAGAGAGACATGGATAGAGAGACATGGAGGGAGAGAATGATGGAGAGAGAGACATGGAGAGAGAGACATGGAAAGAGAGAGACGTGGAGGGAGAGAGTGGTGGAGAGAGAGAGACATAAAGAGAGAGACATGGAGAGAGAGTGATGGAGAGAGAGAGATACATGGAGAGAGAGAGACATGGAGAGAGAGAGTGATGGAGAGAGAGAGACATAAAGAGAGAGACATGGAGAGAGAGAGACATGGAGAGAGAGTGATGGAGAGAGAGAGTGATGAGAGAGAGAGTGATGGAGAGAGAGAGACAAAGAGAGAGACATGGAGAGAGAGAGACATGGAGAGAGAGATACATGGAAAGAGAGAGACATGGAGAGAGAGACTGACGGAGAGAGAGAGTGATGGAGAGAGAGAGTGATGGAGAGAGAGAGACATAAAGAGAGAGACATGGAGAGAGAGACATGGAGAGAGAGAGACATGGAGAGAGAGAGACATGGAGAGAGAGAGTGACGGAGAGAGAGAGACATGGAGAGAGAGAGTGATGAGAGAGAGTGATGGAGAGAGAGACATGGAGAGAGATAGTGATGGAGAGAGAGAGACACGGAGAGAGAGACATGGAGAGAGAGAGACATGGAGAGAGAGAGACATGGAGAGAGAGAGACATGGAGAGAGAGAGATATGGAGAGAGTGTCATGGAGAGAGAGAGACATGGAGAGAGAGAGAGACATGGAGAGAGAGACATGGAGAGAGAGAGTGATGGAGAGAGAGAGACACAGAGAGAGAGAGACATGGAGAGAGAGACATGGAGAGAGAGTGATGGAGAGAGAGAGTGATGGAGAGAGAGAGACATGGAGAGAGAGACATGGAGAGAGAGACATGGAGAGAGAGACATGGAGAGAGAGAGACATGGAGAGAGAGAGACATGGAGAGAGAGACTGACGGAGTGAGAGAGTGATGGAGAGAGAGAGTGATGGAGAGAGCGAGACATAAAGAGAGAGACATGGAGAGAGAGACATGGAGAGAGAGAGACATGGAGAGAGAGAGTGATGGAGAGAGAGAGTCATGGAGAGAGAGTGATATGGAGAGAGTCATGGAGAGAGAGAGACATGGAGAGAGAGAGTGACGGAGAGAGAGAGACATGGAGAGAGAGAGTGATGAGAGAGAGTGATGGAGAGAGAGAGACATGGAGAGAGATAGTGATGAGAGAGAGAGAGAGAGACATGGAGAGAGAGAGACGTGGAGAGAGAGAGATATGGAGAGAGAGTCATGGAGAGAGAGAGAGACATGGAGAGAGAGAGAGACATGGAGAGAGAGACATGGAGAGAGATTGATGGAGAGAGAGAGACACGGAGAGAGAGAGACATGGAGAGAGAGAGACATGGAGAGAGAGAGACATGGAGAGAGAGAGACATGGAGAGAGAGAGTGATGGAGAGAGAGAGACATGGAGAGAGAGAGACATGGAGAGAGAGAGACATGGAGAGAGAGAGATATGGAGAGAGAGTCATGGAGAGAGAGAGTGATGGAGAAAGTCATGGAGAGAGAGAGTGATGGAGCGAGAGAGACATGGAGAGAGAGAGTCATGGAGAGAGAGTCATGGAGAGAGAGAGAGAGAGTGATGGAGAGAGAGAGACATGTAGAGAGAGTCATGGAGAGAGAGTCATGGAGAGAGAGAGTGAAGTGGTTTGTACTATGGTGTTATGTTTTTATTCCTGACCTTGAGAGATGATGAATAAGTGAGCAGGTCTGTTGGCCTCATTAGACAGAGGGGAGAGTTATTCATGACATTACCTCTCATTACTCCATGACTATTTAATATACGTACGCACGCACGCACGCACACACACACACACCCACACACCCACACACCCACACACCCACACACACACACACACACACACACACACACACACACACACACACACACACACACACACACACACACAGCTGTAATTTCAGTGGGTTAGAGACAGGTAAAAAGTCTTCCCCTGGCTTCAGCCCCTCTGACAAATAAAGAGGAAAGGTGATCATGTTACTGCAGGAAATAACCTGAAGCTCTTCTTCTCTCTCAAAGGATCTAATTTCCATTCCACCTTCTTAACCTCTCTCCTTGTCCCCCCCCCCCCCCCCCCACGTCTCTCTCCCCTCTAGCCCTGGGTGGGTCTATGATTTCTTAATTCAGCACTGACTATCCATAGTCGAAAAGTGTACCTATTCTATTGGTCAGCTTGTCATTCTGTGTGAGAAAGAATTAGCCTATTCCAAACAGTTGTGGGATGACATATCCCAAATTCATACAACCAGTAGTCCTAGGCTACATCCCAACACGGTAAAACGCATTGAGGCTGATGCATCAGATCAGCACATTTAGCTCAGAATGTTGATTAACTACTGTTTCTTCATGTTATAAACGTAGCAATGCTCACAAGGCAGTAGGCTACGAGCAAATGTTGTTTCCATAATGCAATTATTGGGAAACCACCATTGTGAGCGGTTTCATAGAACTAAAATCTAAATATGAAACAACTAGCATGGGTTGCTAAAATGATTGGATTGTACCTTTGGCTACTAGACAATGAAAGAAAGTTGATTTAAAAAAACAATAGAATGTGAGAAAAAAAGGCTAATGGTTTCAATGGCATATCGAAGACTTTATAAAATAATTGCCCGCATGTTTGGTCTGATTTTGTCTAGGGTACAATGAAGCAAGGTAAGACATGCCTCATAATATGTAATAAAACATTCAAGTCTCAAACAATTAGGTATATGTTTTCAAGACCGATACCGCATCCATCTCATTGCAAAGTACTGTGTGACGCACTACAACCTGCCTAGTTGCCAATGTACTTGAATGGCGAATGGGAAGCATGCTTTAATGACCAGTTGAGAAAAAAAATAGTAGCTCTTTTTAATCGTGGCCATTGTTTTACTTTTTAATTATTATTATTATTATTATATATATATTTATTTTTTTACATGTGATTGCCTTTAGAACTGTTTTGCAATGACTGGTCCTATTAAAGCACCTTTCACTCCAGCAGCAAACAGCTGTTAGAGCTGAATCAGCAGCTCTCGCTACATCCACTGCTATTTACATCAATTAATAGGCTAACGGAAACCCTGGAATGTGTGTGTGTGTGTGTGTGTGTGTGTGTGTGTGTGTGTGTGTGTGTGTGTGTGTGTGTGTGTGTGTGTGTGTGTGTGTGTGTGTGTGTGTGTGTGTGTGTGTGTGTGTGTGTAGTATAAAGAATAAATAAGAAAAAACAAACAAATAGAGAAGATGCAGTAATTGTGGTGGAACGTGTCTGCTGGAGGAAACACTATGAATCCTGAGAGGAATGAACTGCAAGATAGAGAGAGAGGGGGGGGGGGGTGAGAAATATATATATATATATATATATAGAGAGAGAGAGAGACAGAGAGAGAGATAGAGTGGGGGGGTGAGAAATATATATATATATATAGAGAGAGGGGGGGGTGAGAAATATATATATATATATAGAGAGAGAGATGGGGGAGATATAGAGAGAGAGGGAGAGAGAGAGAGAGAGACAGAGAGAGATAGAGTGGGGGGGTGAGAAAGAGAGAGACAGAGATGGAGAGAGGGAGAGAGAGAGAGAGAGAGAAGGGGGGTGAGAAATATAGAAAAAGAGAGGGGGAGAGAGAGAGAGAGAGAAGGGGGGTGAGAAATATAGAAAAAGAGAGGGGGGAGAGAGAGAGAGAGAGAGAGAGAGAGAGAGAGAAGGGGGGTGAGAAATATAGTTACAGAGAGGGGGGAGAGAGAGAGAGAAAGTCAAAATGTGTTAGTACAGGGGGGTGAGACATATATATATAGAGAGAGATGGGGGAGAAATAGAGAGAGAGGGAGAGAGAGAGAGGGAGATAGTGAGAGAGAGACATAGAGTGGGGGGGTGAGAAAGAGAGAGACAGACGGAGAGAGGGAGAGAGAGAGAGAGATGTGGGGGTGAGAAATAGAGAGAGAGAGACAGAGGAACTAGAGAGAGAGAGGGGGGGAGAGAATGAGAGAGAGAGGGGGTGAGAGCAAGAGAGAGAGTAGAGAGAGAGAGAAAGTCCAAATGTGTTAGTACAGGACTGTGAGAGAGAGAGAAAGTCCAAATGTGTTAGTATAGGACTGTGTGTGAGAGAGAGAGAGAAATTCTAAATGTGTTAGTATAGGACTGTGTGTGTGTGAGAGATGCTCCTTCTCAGACTGCAGTGATCACTGCAGCAGGGAAACAGAAACTGACACTGAATACAAATGATCCTATAGATATTCAATACACTCACAGCACAGCAGACCAATACACATACAAACCCAAAATAACAACACACACTCATACTCACTCGTACTGCACACGGGCACGCACACACTCGCACACACACACACTCACTCACTGACACACACACATTTATTCACAAGCACTGACGGTATCTTCTCAGACCATTCAACTCAGTTGAAGTTGTCCATCTAGTTTAAGAGGTAAACAAACCATATGTAGACTTACTATACCTCCTGAGGAGAGGAGAAGGATGGGGAAGAGAAGAGAGAAAGAGGGAAGACGGGAAGAGAAAAGAAAAATAGACAAAAAGATAATAGAGAACATGGAGGGAAAAAAAGACATATTTCCTAATAAGAAATGGGATCAACTAGCTACAGACTGTATTGATCCAGAAATGGGAAGATATAGCGATGGCTCTAGAATACCTCTGGATATAGAATACCTTTGGCTATAGAATACCTTTGGCTATAGAATAACTTTGGATATAGAACACCTTTGGCTATAGAATACCTTTGGCTATAGAACACCTTTGGCTATAGAATACCTTTGGATATAGAATACCTTTGGCTATAGAATACCTTTGGATATAGAATACCTTTGGCTATAGAATACCTTTGGATTTAGAATACCTTTGGATATAGAATACCTTTGGATATAGAACACCTTTGGCTATAGAATACCTTTGGCTATAGAACACCTTTGGCTATAGAACACCTTTGGCTATAGAATACCTTTGGCTATAGAACACCTTTGGCTATAGAACACCTTTGGCTATAGAATACCTCTGGATATAGAATACCTTTGGCTATAGAATACCTTTGGCTATAGAATACCTCTGGATATAGAATACCTTTGGCTATAGAATACCTTTGGCTATAGAATACCTCTGGATATAGAACACCTTTGGCTATAGAATACCTCTGGATATAGAATACCTTTGGCTATAGAACACCTTTGGCTATAGAACACTTTTGGCTATAGAACACCTTTGGCTATAGAACACCTTTGGCTATAGAACATCTTTGGCTATAGAATACCTTTGGCTATAGAATACCTCTGGCTATAGAACACCTTTGGCTATAGAACATCTTTGGCTACAGAACACCTTTGGCAAAAGAACAGATTTGGCTGTAGAACACCGTTGGATATAGGACACCGTTGGCTACAGAACAATATTGGCAACAGAACACCGTTGGCTATAGAACACTGTTGGCTATAGAACATCTTTGGCTACAGATCCTCCGTTGGCTATAGAACACCGTTGGCTGTAGAACACCCTTGGCTATAGAACACCGCTGGCTATAGAACACAGATGGCTATAGAACACTGTTGGCTATAGAACACCGTTGGCTGAAAAACACCTTTGCCTATAGAACACCGCTGGCTATAGAACACAGATGGATATAGAACACCGTTGGCTATAGAACACCTTTGGCTATAGAACACCGTTGGTTATAGAACACCGTTGGCAACAGGACACAGATTGCTATAGAACACTGTTGGCTGTAGAACACAGTTGGCTATAGAATACCGTTGGCTATAGAATACTGTTAACTATAGAATAACTTTGGCTATAGAATAACTTTGGCAATAGAACCTCCGTTGGCTATAGAACACCATTGACAATAGAATACCATTGGCTCTAGAATTTCGTTGGCTAATGAATTCCGATGGCTTTAGAACACCATTGACAATAGAATACCGTTGGCTCTAGAATTTCGTTGGCTAATGAATTCCGATGGCTATAGAATACCATTGACTATAGAATACCGTTAGCTATAGAATTCCATTGACTATAGAATACCGTTAGCTATAGAATTCCATTGACTATAGAATACCGTTAGCTATAGAATTCCATTGACTATAGAATACCGTTAGCTATAGAATTCCATTGACTATAGAATACCGTTAGCTATAGAATTCCATTGGCTATAGAATACCGTTAGCTATAGAATACCATTGACTATAGAATACCGTTAGCTATAGAATACCATTGACTATAGAATACCGTTAGCTATAGAATTCCATTGGCTATAGAAAACCATTGACTATAGAATACCGTTAGCTATAGAATACCGATGGCTATAGAACACGGATGGCTATAGAATACCTTTAGCTATAGAAAATCTGTTGGCTATAGAATTCTGACGGCTATAGAATACCGATGGTTATAGAAAACCTTTGGCTACAGAACCTCCATTGACTATAGAATACCGTTGACTATCGAACACCGTTGGCTGTAGAACACCCTTGGCTATAGAACACCGTTGGCTGTAGAACACCGTTGGCTGTAGAACACCCTTGGCTATAGAACACCGCTGGCTATAGAACGCAGATTGCTATAGAAAACCTCTGGCTATAGAACACAGATTGCTATAGAAAACCTCTGGTTATAGAACACAGTTGGCTATATTGATATTGAATACCATTGGCAAATAGAACACCATTGACAATAGAATACCGTTGGCTATAGAATTTGGTTGGCTAATGAATACCGATGGCTATAGAATACCATTGACTATAGAATACCGTTAGCGAAAGAATTCCATTGGCTATAGAACACTGTTGACTGTAGAACACCATTGGCTGTAGAACACCTTCGGCTATGCTATAGAACACCGCTGGCTATAGAACACCGCTGACTGTAGAACACCGTAGGCTGTAGAACACCGCTGGCTATAGAACACCGCTGACTGTAGAACACCGTAGGCTGTAGAACACAGTTTGCTATAGAAAACCGTTGGCTATAGAATTCTGAAGTCTATAGAATACCTTTTGCTATAGAATACCAGTGGCTGCAGAATACCATTGGCTATAGAATTCCATTGGCTATTGAAATCCGATGGCTATAGAATACCAATGGCTATAGAACATCCGTTGGCTATAGAATTCTGAAGTCTATAGAATACCTTGATACCTTGACCATTGATTATAGAATACCGATGGCTATAGATTACCTTCGGCAATAGAATCTCTGTTGGCTATAGAATTTCGATGGCTATAGAACACATTTGGCTATAGAGCATCTGTTGACTATAGAATACCATTGACTATCGAACACTGATGGCTAAAGAACACTGTCGGCAATGAAACACCGTTGGCTATTCAATACCATTGACTACAGAATGCCTTTGGCTATAGAACCTCCTTTGGCTATAGAAAACCTTTGGCTATAGAACCTCCGTTGGCTATAGATTTCCAATGTCTATAGAATACCGTTGGCTATAGAATACCGTTGGCTATAGAAACCCTATTGCTATAAAATTCCGTTGGCTATAGAATTCCGATGGCTATAGAATACCGATGGCTATAGATCCTCCATTGGATGTGGAATTCCGATGGCTATAGAATACCATTGACTAAAGAATACCGTTGGCTATAGAATTCCATTGGCCATAGAATACCGTTGGCTATAGAATACCATTGACTATAGAATACCGATGGCTATAGAATACCTTTGGCTATAGAACCTCCGTTGGCTATAGAATTCTGATGGCTATAGAATACTATTGACTATAGAATACCTTTGACTATAGAATACCGTTGGCTATAGAATTCCATTGGCCATAGAATACCGATGGCTATAGAACACCTTTGGCTATAGAACCTCCGTTGGCTATAGAATACCTTTGGCTATAGAACCTCCGTTGGCTATAGAATTCTGATGGCTATAGAATACCGACGGCTATAGAACCTTTGTTGGCTATATAATTCCTATGGCTATAGAATACCTTTATAGGATACCGATAGGATAGGATACCGATGGCTATAGAACCGTTGACCATGGAATAAGTATGAGATTAGCATAGAATTGCGTGATGATTATTATTCATAATCACACATGGGGACAGGGCAACTGGCAGGTGTGTATGTGTAAGTGTATGTTGATGTTGGTGTGTGTGTGTGTGTGTGTGTGTGTGTGTGTGTGTGTGTGTGTGTGTGTGTGTGTGTGTGTGTGTGTGTGTG
>NC_143045.1:33222500-33237500 GCF_057628025.1 Oncorhynchus mykiss
ATGGATGGAGGAATGGGGGAGGGAGAGAGAGGGAGGGATGGGGAGAGGGACAGATGGATAGATGGGGAGGGAAGGAGGAAAAGGACAATGGGAAGGAATATTTGAGAGAGAAAATAATTCATAAAGGCCAGATACAGAAAACTAGAACGAAGGTCTCTCTTTCAATCCACCACATACACCAGGGAGAGAACATCCTTATTACAGTGCTGTAACAATTCACCTTGGATTCATATAATCAACAACACACCTTCTACTATATGTCTGTTCAATATGCATTCTCCCTACAAGGGAAGAAATGGAATGAGAGAATTAAGAGAAAGACAAAGTGAACAATAGAGAGGGGAGAAAGAGGTGAAGAAAGGATTAGAGAAACCAGACAGAAAAACAGTGAGTGAGAGAGAGAGAGAGTGAGAGAGGAAGAGAGAGAGAGAGTGAGAGAGGAAGAGAGAGAGAGAATGAGAAAGAGTGAGAGAGAAAGAGCGAGAGAGAGAAATAGAGAGAGGAGAGAGAGAGAGGAGTAAGAGAGAGAAAGAGTGAGAGAGAAAGAGCGAGAAATAGAAAGAGAGAAATAGGAGAGAGGAAGAGAGAGAGAGAAGGAGAAAGAGTGAGAGAGAAAGAGCGAGAGAGAGAAAGTAAGAGTGCGAGAGGGTGAGCGAGAAAGTAAGAGTGCGAGAGGGAGAGAGAGAGGGAGAGAGAGAAAGTGAGATTGCGAGAGGGAGAGAGAGAAAGTAAGATTGCGAGAGGGAGAAAGAAAAAGTAAGAGAGAGAGAGAGAGAGAGAGAGAGAGAGAAAGAAAGAGAAAGAAAGAAAGAAAGAAAGAAAGAAAGAAAGAAAGAAAGAAAGAAAGAAAGAAAGAAAGAAAGAAAGAAAGAAAGAAAGAAAGAAAGAAAGAGGGAGAGAGAGAGACAGAGAGACAGATAAATACATTATCTCCCCTCAGCTAGAACAGATCTCTGATTGGCCACGACTGGGAATGTTTGGAATTATTCAAAGAGAATGAACTGTGGGATTGGTAATGACTCATTCTGTAAAAATGTGCTTACGGAGCGAGAACACACACATGTACAGCACAGCCGCTGGAATCAGAACACACAGACACAAGCACACACCACCGATATGGTCAGTGAGCAGCCTGGTTTTAGAAAATGTACAAAGTAGATTAGTCATCAACTGATTGCAGCCACTGCTCCAATGTAAGTACCAGCAGGCAGCTGGAGGAAATATGACTGAATCATGAGAGAAATTAAGCACAGTAGATGAGAAAAAGCGATAACAACATGGGACTATTTAGGAGACAGACAGCAGACGACAGCTATTATTTAGAAAGTGGTCGGAGACAACGCTGGGACGGGGGCTAGAGGTTAAATGTTTACAAGTGTGAAAGACAAAATGGGTTAGGGCAAGGGTATAGTAGATTTACCAACCCTGGGTTAGAGAACCATGTTAAAGATTAGCTAGTCTTCTACATCAGCCTGAAAGATCAGGATCACATTTCGGGTTCTTTAGGCCAGTGTTTTCTTATCCTGCTCCTGGGGACCCAGGATGCATTTGGTTTTTTGCCCCAGCACTACACACCTGATTCCACTAATCAAAGGTTTGATGATGAGTTGATTAGTGGAATCAGGAATCAAAAACTACAACTACAACAATCAGGAATCAAAAACTACAACGTATCCCTTTGTGTCCCCAGGATCAGGATGAAGAAATACTGCTTTAGGCACATCTCCTGGTGATGGAGAACTGCAAATTATGCAATGGGTTGAAATGTCTTGTCTGTCTAATTAAAAAGTACTTTGACAGTATCTAACCATGTAGATGGTTGTTTAGTAAGATCTAACTCTCCTAAATCAAAAGATAAGTACATTTAACCTTTATTTAACTAGACAGGTCGGTTAAGAACAAATTCTTATTTACAATGACGGCCTACACCGGCGACCCTGGGCCAATTGTGCGCAGCCCAATGGGACTCCCAATCGTGGCCGGTTGTAATACAGCCTGGATTTGAACCAGGGTGTCTGTAGTGACGCCTCTAGCACTGAGATACAGTGCTTTGGACCTCTGCACCACTCGGGAGCCCAAGTATAGCTACATCAAACTCTAAAGATAAGGAAATAAAAGTATCAATTTCCAAAATCCATCTATATATCCCTCCATCCATTCCTCCCTCCCTCCATCCCCTTCCTCTCTCCATCCTTACCCCATAGACCAGTTCTCCCACCATGCCATTCCAGATCTTGGTCTCGGGGTCTCTGGCTCCGTACTTGCCGTCAGGGACGATGGCAATCTTGTACTTGATGCCGATGTGTTTGGCGATCTCTGAGGCCAAGTCCACGCAGTAGCCCTCGAACTGGTCATTCCCCTCAAACATCTCCCAGTTCTTCTTCAGCATCACATACGGACCTTCCTACATCCACAAACACACCAATCAGAGACAGAGAGGGTGGTGCGGGGAGGTCAAACTGACCAATGAACTCACACTGACCACTGACTAACAAATCAGGGGCCTATTTTGGAGAGGGAGGAGCCTTTTGGAATGACATTCAGGGGGCGCCAAAGCCTCCACTGGATGACAGTATCACAGTGATTGAGACAGAACATACATTTTATGGCAACCAAAGAAAATATTACAGGGCGTTTTAAAAGGCCACTGTGTGAGGAGCACTGTTGTATATCATCATAGTCTGTGACTGGTGCCAAGTTTATGTACTCTGTCTTCCCTCTAAGACTAAGCACCTCCTCTTGAAGAAAAAAGCTGACTCCACACAGATGATGTATGTTAAAAAGAACAAGTGAACGACAGAATGGTAGAAGAGAGAGGTCAGCAGCTATAGGACGAAGAGGTAGCAGGTCTGGAGGTAGATACACAGAGAAGCTGAATTCTCTGTCTGGAGAGAACCTTTACACCTCAAACAGGAGAAATTAGCAGTAAGAACACACACGGGCAGGCACATCCATCGGTAGGGTGTAGTTCCAGAGAGACACACAGGTGGTACAAGGCCTGAGGCCTCTTCCTCTAGTCTACAGAACAATCGTCTGACGTAGCAGATGACACTCCCAGATTCAAATGATTGAAGGCATGAAACATGAAAGGAATCTATTATAGTATTCACACTCATAGGCTTTCAAATGGTTTTTACCATCTATCAAATGAATTGAAATAGCTGTATAAACATTATATGAAATATAAAATAAAATAAATCAAAATCATGTACACGTTTTCATTTATAATGTTAATTTACAAGTGAAATTGATACATTTCAAGAGACTTCATTCCTGGCTCACCAAGGAACCTGCCAGAATAAAGCACACAGGTAAATAGGTCACATCAAATGAAACATATTGTTTTTACACAAATCAAAGGGGGAAATATAAATGCACAACATTTTTAGAGACATGTTTACATTGTATCAGTTACATACCATTAGTCTGGAATGATATCACCAAAGAAACACATCTCAAGCCATACTGGGCTATGTCCTAACTTGAGGTGTGTACACTACACTGTAACTCACTGTAAATGGGAGAGTTGTGTGAATATCTGAGTTACTCACACGGATCTCAAGGTAGAATCAAGCCTGATGTGCATATATTTGCATTTATCAAGTGGCTAAACATGAATAGAATGTACATTATCTTTAACGCAGAATCTTGTCACAATTGTACATGTTGTCCAAGTTTGAAAATACATGTATTTTTCTAAACCTCATTATCATACACACATTAGCAGCCCCTCTGAGATCTCTCTCTCTCTCTCCATCAACTCAACATGAATCACTCTTAATGAAGTCACAAACACAGACAGAGATTCTCCCAAACATAGCCGTGCTGCTCCAACCTTCAAACCCATAGTTAGTTCTTAAAGGCATAATCCACACCAAAATCATCTCATCAGCAGTCTAAACCCGAGCTGAGTTCATATTTCATGCCATCTGTTGTGAAGGTACATAATATGCATCTTATTCCATTTTATTAGACGGAACAAAAAGAACAATCTTAAAATATGAATCCCAATGTACTGTACTGTGTATGAGGATCTAGAGAACAGATGGTGTACTGTACTGTGTATGATGATCTAGAGAACAGATGGTGTACTGTACTGCGTATGAGGATCTAGAGAACAGATGGTGTACTGTACTGTGTATGATGATCTAGAGAACAGATGGTGTACTGTACTGTGTATGAGGATCTAGAGAACAGATGGTGTACTGTACTGCGTATGAGGATCTAGAGAACAGATGGTGTACTGTACTGTGTATGATGATCTAGAGAACAGATGGTGTACTGTACTGTGTATGAGGATCTAGAGAACAGATGGTGTACTGTACTGTGTATGAGGATCTAGAGAACAGATGGTGAACTGTACTGTGTATGAGGATCTAGAGAACAGATGGTGTACTGTACTGTGTATGAGGATCTAGAGAACAGATGGTGTACTGTACTGTGTATGAGGATCTAGAGAACAGATGGTGAACTGTACTGTGTATGAGGATCTAGAGAACAGATGGTGAACTGTACTGTGTATGAGGATCTAGAGATCAGATGGTGTACTGTACTGTGTATGAGGATCTAGAGAACAGATGGTGAACTGTACTGTGTATGAGGATCTAGAGAACAGATGGTGAACTGTACTGTGTATGAGGATCTAGAGAACAGATGGTGTACTGTACTGTGTATGAGGATCTAGAGAACAGATGGTGTACTGTACTGTGTATGAGGATCTAGAGAACAGATGGTGTACTGTACTGTGTATGAGGATCTAGAGAACGGATGGTGTACTGTACTGTGAATGAGGATCTAGAGAACAGATGGTGTACTGTACTGTGTATGAGGATCTAGAGATCAGATGGTGTACTGTACTGTGTATGAGGATCTAGAGAACAGATGGTGTACTGTACTGTGTATGAGGATCTAGAGAACAGATGGTGTACTGTACTGTGAATGAGGATCTAGAGATCAGATGGTGTACTGTACTGTGTATGAGGATCTAGAGAACAGATGGTGTACTGTACTGTGTATGAGGATCTAGAGAACAGATGGTGTACTGTACTGTGTATGAGGATCTAGAGATCAGATGGTGACCTGTACTGTGTATGAGGATCTAGAGAACAGATGGTGTACTGTACTGTGTATGAGGATCTAGAGAACAGATGGTGTACTGTACTGTGTATGAGGATCTAGAGAACAGATGGTGTACTGTACTGTGTATGAGGATCTAGAGAACAGATGGTGTACTGTACTGTGTATGAGGATCTAGAGAACAGATGGTGTACTGTACTGTGTATGAGGATCTAGAGATCAGATGGTGTACTGTACTGTGTATGAGGATCTAGAGAACAGATGGTGTACTGTACTGTGTATGAGGATCTAGAGAACAGATGGTGTACTGTACTGTGAATGAGGATCTAGAGATCAGATGGTGTACTGTACTGTGTATGAGGATCTAGAGAACAGATGGTGTACTGTGCTGTGTATGAGGATCTAGAGATCAGATGGTGCACTGTACTGTGTATGAGGATCTAGAGAACAGATGGTGTACTGTACTGTGTATGAGGATCTAGAGAACAGATGGTGTACTGTACTGTGTATGAGGATCTAGAGAACAGATGGTGTACTGTACTGCGTATGAGGATCTAGAGAACAGATGGTGTACTGTACTGTGTATGAGGATCTAGAGAACAGATGTTGTAGAAAGAACATGGGCTCATCTTTTAGTCTACTTATGACTTTGGAAAATTCTCTTTTTAACCCTGCCTCACTGTTCTGAAAATATTAGCATATTAAAAGGGCAATAGTTTAACGTCAGACTAGAAGACTTTGTAGAGTATTTAGCAGTGATAGTACACACACACGCACGCGCACGAACGTACGATTGCACAAACCTTTGCTTTGCCAACAGTGGGTTATTTCATGTTTAAACCACTTTAAATTTTGTTATCAGTGTGTTGCAGACTCTTTTGCTACAGTGTGTGTGTGTGTGTGTGTGTGTGTGTGTGTGTGTGTGTGTGTGTATGTGTGTGTGTGTGTGTGTGTGTGGTCTCATTGCAGGTGCATGGAGGGATACTGGGAGTGTGCTTGGAAAAGTGACGTTTAATTCTGCTGAACACCACATCAGATGTCTTACATGAGAATCCATGAAAAGGGAGAGAGGAAAGGAGGGAGGAAAGAGAGGGCTGAGACAGTGTAGAGATGGCAAGAGAGAGAGAGGTTTACATGGGAGAAGATAAGGTAAAGGGGAGAAAGAGAAAAGCGAGATGAGAGAGAAAATAGAGAGAGAGGTTTTAGTGGAGAATGGTTCAGGTAGATAGGACATGAAACAGTGGAACAGCAGCAGAGGCACCAGAAAGAGACAGCTCCTAATCAAGGTTGCGGTCAATTCCATTTCAATTTAAGAAGTACACTGAAATTCCAATTTCAATTCAATGAGAAAAATGTAGAATTGGAATTTGATTTACTTTCTGTATTGGCTGGAATAAAAAAATGTAACTAACCCCAACCCTGGTCCTAAATGTGCAGCCAGCCAATACAATATGCAGTACAACATAATACGTTTACCAGAGTTCCTCAACTTCAACATCAGGGACAACTAGCTGCAGATTCATCTAGACTAGAGCGACGTGGATGAAAGCTAGAGGATGGGAGACCATGCAGTGAAAGCAGCTCTGATGCAGTCTAGAGGACACCAGAGAAACAGAATGCCTAGAGCTGCTATCTGCTGGGGGCGTGACGTCATGCGACGACTCTCAGCAGTGGGGGCTAACAGGGACGTCGTCATGGTGATGCAACATTCATTTCAGTCGTCACAGACAACACGCATCTGGCACACACACACGCAGCTCCCAGTAGCATGTGTGCGTGCGTGCTTGCGTGCGTGCGTGTGTGCGCAATTGTTATGTTCTCTATGAGTGAAGGTGTGTCTATGCATGCATACACTTTGAGGTTGTGCTTTTTGTGACAGTATGCGCAGTCTGTGTGGGTGTGTGTGTTTCTGCACGAATGGCCCCTGTCTGATCTGTGTCTTTTTCTCAGCACCCAGTCTAATTCCTTCAAAAACAAAAAAGCATTATGGAATACAATTCCTTTCAAATTCCCAGAACATCCAAAAAGATCATTCCCAAAACATTCAAACTTCCTGTGTCTGTAGTTCCCACATAGAGAGGAACAAGCCAAGGCATGACAAAGAAAATGTAGAGATAGATAGATAGATAGATAGATAGATAGATAGATAGATAGATAGATAGATAGATAGATAGATAGATAGATAGATAGATAGATAGATAGATAGATAGATAGATAGATAGATAGATAGATAGATAGATAGATAGATAGATAGATAGATAGATAGATAGATAGATAGATAGATAGATAGATAGATAGATAGATAGATAGATAGATAGATAGATAGATAGATAGATAGATAGATAGATAGATAGATAGATAGATAGATAGATAGATAGATAGATAGATAGATAGATAGATAGATAGATAGATAGATAGATAGATAGATAGATAGATAGATAGATAGATAGATAGATAGATAGATAGATAGATAGATAGATAGATAGATAGATAGATAGATAGATAGATAGATAGATAGATAGATAGATAGATAGATAGTGTCCTGCCGGTCGGTTCATCTGTGTCTTCCTGTGATTCCTCTTCTCTCAATTCCACAGCTATAGAATTGCAGAGCGATAGAGCTAGAGTCTCTCTGGCTCAGTCTGTCAGTATGTGAGTCCTTCTGTGAATCCATCTCCCATCTGTATGTCTGTCTGTCTGTACTGTAAGTCTTCAGTGTCGGAGCAGAGGCTTCCTCATCAGTGGCTGCAAAGAGGAGGAGGTGGCTGAGGTAACATTAGCCATGGCCATCTGACAGGGTCATAGATCATCCAGAGAGATAGAGAGGGAGAGAGGGAGGGAGGGAGAGAGAGAAAGAGGGAAAGAGAGTGACGTCCATAGAGAGAAGGGAGGGGGACACACACGGTAAAAGGTAAACGGACTAAAACTCCTCTCTCTTTCACACTTGACAGGTGACGTCAACGAAATCCAAATTAATATAACGACAACCTGCCAGTGACATGTCTGATTCTTCTCGTACAGCCCTTACTCACTCCTCCCTCACCATGGCCTGCTACTGCTACAATACCCTTAGGAACACTGGTCAAACACACTGGTGTCACTACCAGTTCTGACCACTAGAGGCACTGAGGGCGCTCTGCTCTCTGCTTCAATGTGGGTGCATCTCAACAGTCTAACAAATCCTCCTCTCAGTCATCTGTACTGATTTGAGAAAACAGCATAGTCGATTCCTATACCATATTAACTTTACACCTGTCAAGTTGTTTCATGCCAGTACAGATGAAGGACAGGAGTTCAGGATAGGAAGCCATTTTAGATCATTGGGATGCATCCTCTGTGTGTTTACGGAAAGGAGAGGAGCCAGAGGAGTACATTACCATGATAGTTGTCACGACGACTGTCCTGTTCTCCAAGTTGGTGCTGTCATTGGACAACAACACCTCATTTTGGACCAGAACCAGTTTGTCAATGTCATTCCAGTAGCCAATCTGAGAGAGGTAGGGGAGGGGTTAAAACCAGGCAAAACTGTATTTTCATCAAATCCAAATAATATCTCCGACATGCCTGTGTGTCTATTCCTACCCGTTGTGGTCCGTTGCTCTTCAGTTCAAACACGTCCATGGTGTAGTTGACTCTGCGGCCGTAGTGGTCAAACTGTATGTTACCTGTTAGACCCTGGATACGCACCTGGAGACAGGACAACAGAGAACACAGGTCAGAACAAAGAACAGGCAACAACATAGAACAATAAGGACACATAGGACCAAAGAATACCTGTTTGAGTGTGCGTTCCATGTCTATGCCCTGGTTCCAGGGAGCAGCTGGGTTGGCCAGACAGTCTCCAGCATTTCCTCTACGGGAGATGTCTATCTTCTGACGACGCAGGTTCCTAAAGGCTTCGGCCATCACCAACACTCCATCATATGTCAGAGACGAGGTGTACTAGGGAGAGAGGAAGAGGAGGAGGACAGAGAGAGAGGAAGAGGAGGAGGACGGAGAGAGAAAGGAGTAGATTAGATTAGATGATTTTACATGAACAGCCTAGAGCCTATAGCAGACATGAAGATGTCTGTTTGAGGAATTAGGAAAGGCCTGTTTCAGGCTGTGGGTTCCTCTCTTGACGATCCACTGGATTACATTTGAACATTTTAGTCATTTAGTTGTTGCTCTTATCCAGAGCGACTTACGGTCAAGTGCAAGTGCTGGTTCAGGTTCAGGTTTTTTGGGGGGGTGGGTTGTGGTGAAAAAGGGGATTATTTAACATACTCTTTGAAGGAGCAAGGTTTCAGGTGTTTTTGGAAGATGGGTAGGGAGAAGCTGCTTACACCATTGGGGTGCCAGGATAGAGAAGAGCTTGGACTGGGCTGCCATCCCGTATGTGTGGGAGGGCCAAGATATTAGAGGTGGCAGAACAGAGTGCTCGGGTTGGGGTGTAGGGTTTGAGCAAAGCCTGAAGTTAGGGAGGGGCAGTTCCTCTTGCTCCTCTGTAGGGAAGCACCATGATCTTCTAGTGGATCTAAGTTTCAACTGGGTGCCAGTGGAGTGTGCTGAGGAGCGGGGTGACATGTGATAACTTGAGAAAGTTGAAAACCAGGCAGGCTGCAGTGTTCTGGATAAGTTGCAGGGGTTAGGTGGAGCAAGCAGGGAACCCAGCCAATAGTGAGTTGCAGTAGTCCAGAGAGGTGATGACATTTATCTGGATTAGGACCTTTGCCACTTCCTGTGTGAGGTAGGGTCGCTTGTAGAGAACGTCAGGGTGTTGTCCAGGGTCACACCAAGGTTCTTTGCACTCTGGGAGGGTGACACTGTGGAGTTGTCAACCGTGATGGAGAAGTCTTTGAGTGGACAAGCCTTCCCTGGGAGGAAGAGCAGCTCCGTCTTGTCGAGGTTGAGCTTGAGGTAGTGGGCCGACATCCAATCTGAGATATCTGCCAGGCATGCAGAGATGCGTGTCACCACCTGGGTGTCAGAAGGGGGGAAGGAGAAAAGTAGTTGAGTGTCATTCGTATAGCAATGATAGGAGAGACCATGTGAGGATATGATGGAGCCGAGTGACTTGGTGTATAGAGAGAAGAGGAGAGGGCCAAAAACCAAGCCCTGGGGTACACCAGTAGTGAGAGTACGTGGTGCAGACACAGATCCTCTCCACATCACCTAGTAGGAGCAGCCTGCCAGGTAGGATGCAATCCAACAGTGTACAGAGCCTGAGACGCCCAGGCCTGAGAAGGTGGAAAGGAGGATCCGATGGTTCACGCTGTCAAAGGCAGCGGATAGATCTAGGAGGATGAGAACAGAGGAGAGAGAGTCCGTTTTGGCATTGCGGAGAGCCTCCATGACACAGAGAAAAGCAGTCTCGATTGAGTGACCAGTCTTGAAGCCTGGCTGTTTGGGGTCAAGAAGATCGTTCTGAGAGAGATAACGAGAGAGTTGATCAGAAACAGTACACTCAAGTGTTTTCAAAAGGAAAGAAAGAAGAGGGTTTTAAAGGTCAGATGAGTCGAGTGTTGGTTTCTTGAGGGGGGGAGTGACTCGGGCCATTTTGAAGTCAGAGAGGATGCAGCCAGTAGTCAGGGATCAGTTGATGAGGGAAGTGAGGAATAGGAGAAGGTCTCCAGAGATGGTCTGGAGAAGGGAGGAGGGGATGGGGTCGAGCGGGCAGGTTGTCGGGTGGCCAGACCTCAGTAATCACAGGATTTTATCTAGAGAGAGAGGGGAGAAAGAGGTCAAGGCATAGGGTAGTTATGTGTGAGGGGGACCAGTGGACCCAATAGGCTGAGTGAATAAGTGGGACCAGTGGACTCAATAGGCTGAGTGAATGAGTGGGACCAGTGGACTCAATAGGCTGAGTGAATGAGTGGGACCAGTGGACTCAATAGGCTGAGTCAATGAGTGGGACCAGTGGACTCAATAGGCTGAGTGAATTAGTGGGACCAGTGGACTCAATAGGCTGAGTGAATGAGTGGGACCAGTGGACTCAATAGGCTGAGTGAATGAGGAACAGATGTCGTCAACATTCTTTTCAAAGTGGTTGACAAAGTCGTCCGGAGAGAGGGAGCAGGAAGGGGGAGGGGTGGAGGATAAAGAAGGGAGAAAAATGTGGAAAATAGTTTCCTAGGCTTAGAGGCAGAAGCTTGAAATTTAGAGTGATAGAAAGTTGCTTTTGCAGTGGATACATAGGAAGATAAAGTGGAGAGAAGGGACTGAAAGGATGATAGGTCCTCCAGAAGTTTAGTTTTCCTTCATTTTCACTCAGCTGCCGCAGCCCTATTCTATCAGCTTGCAATGAGTCACTTAGCCACGGAGCTGGATAGGAGGGCCGAGCTGGTCGGAAGGAAAGGGATAGTGCGAATCATATGATGCAAAAAGGGAGGAGAATAGGGTTGAAGAGGGGGAGATAGGTGACAACAATGTCAAGCTTGAGTGGACAAGTGACAGTGATAGCATGGAATTCAAATGAGGAGATGGAGAAATGAGTAGCCCTGTGCCATCCCCATGACAACCAGATGCTCTTGGGCTATGAGAGAACATGTGGTCTGATGAAGAGAGCAGCTGGAGTAGCAGTGTTCGCTGGGGTGATACATGTCTCTGTCAGGGCCAAAAAGTCAAGGGACTGAAGGGCAGCATAGGCTGAGATGAACTCTGCATTCTCATCCGCAGATCAGCAGTTCAAACGCTGCCAGAGAACCGGAATTCCACATGGGTTGTGCACACAGGGTACATTAATTAGAAGGGTTGCAGCCAAGGGGTGGGGAGCGTCTGTAAAGCCTACAGGGAGAAGCACGAACAGGTTTAGAAAACACACACATGGTTGCCAAAGCTACAAAGAGCAAATGAGATCATCTGAAAATAACTAAGTAACATACGAAAGTGAGAAAGTGGTGTGGAACCTTCCTCTCTTTCCTTCACGAAGAACTTCACGAAGAATGATTTAAGAGAGACATGACAGTCTTCAAGAGGAGGTTTATCTAACAGATCTGTAATCAGGTAAGACAAACAGCACTACGCAGGTATTCACACACATAGCAGGGTGCCCTCACGTCAACAAACACACACACACACATACACACACATTGCTACAAAGGCCATCACACCCACAGCAGGAAGCATTCACATTATGACAGAGACCAAACTGAGAGAGGAGAGGTGGACAGGAGGAGGAGAGGAGGAAATGAGGAAAGGAGGAGAGGAAGAATGAGGGGATGATAAACTCAGAGGACGCACTTCACATCAGGTCTGCATCACTCTGACTGCGTGTTTCTCTCTCCCTTCTTACTCACACAGTGTGTGTTGGGGTGGTTATAAACCATTACTTTTTCATGATCTTCCCTTTATCTTATCTCAATACTTTATTCTATCTTTCTTTGAGAAGCTTGTTCTACAGTGACACAGGAAGTGTTCTACAGTGACACAGGAAGTGTTCTACAGTGACATTGGAAGTGTTCTACAGTGACATCGGAAGTGTTCTACAGTGACATTGGAAGTGTTCTACAGTGACACTGGAAGTGTTCTACAGTGACACAGGAAGTGTTCTGCAGTAACATTGGAAGTGTTCTACAGTGACATTGGAAGTGTTCTACATTGACACTGGAAGTGTTCTACAGTAACATTGGAAGTGTTCTACAGTGACATTGGAAGTGTTCTACAGTGACATTGGAAGTGTTCTACAGTGACATTGGAAGTGTTCTACAGTGACATTGGAAGTGTTCTACAGTGACACTGGAAGTGTTCTACAGTGACATTGGAAATGTTCTACAGTGACATTGGAAATGTTCTACAGTGACATTGGAAGTGTTCTACAGTGACACTGGAAGTGTTCTACAGTGACACTGGAAGTGTTCTACAGTGACACAGGAAGTGTTCTACAGTGACACTGGAAGTGTTCTACAGTGACATTGGAAGTGTTCTACAGTGACACAGGAAGTGTTCTACAGTGACATTGGAAGTGTTCTACAGTGACACTGAAAGTGTTCTACAGTGACACTGGAAGTGTTCTACAGTGACACAGGAAGTGTTCTACAGTGACACTGGAAGTGTTCTACAGTGACACTGGAAGTGTTCTACAGTGACACAGGAAGTGTTCTACAGTAACATTGGAAGTGTTCTACAGTGACATTGGAAGTGTTCTACAGTGACACAGGAAGTGTTCTACAGTGACACAGGAAGTGTTCTACAGTAACATTGGAAGTGTTCTACAGTGACATTGGAAGTGTTCTGCAGTGACACTGGAAGTGTTCTGCAGTGACACTGGAAGTGTTCTACAGTGACATTGGAAGTGTTCTACAGTGACACTGGAAGTGTTCTACATTGACACTGGAAGTGTTCTACAGTGACACAGGAAGTGTTCTACAGTGACACTGGAAGTGTTCTACAGTGACACTGGAAGTGTTCTACAGTGACACAGGAAGTGTTCTACAGTAACATTGGAAGTGTTCTACAGTGACACTGGAAGTGTTCTACAGTGACACTGGAAGTGTTCTACAGTGACACAGGAAGTGTTCTACAGTAACATTGGAAGTGTTCTACAGTGACATTGGAAGTGTTCTGCAGTGACACTGGAAGTGTTCTGCAGTGACACTGGAAGTGTTCTACAGTGACATTGGAAGTGTTCTACAGTGACACTGGAAGTGTTCTACAGTGACACTGGAAGTGTTCTACAGTGACACAGGAAGTGTTCTACAGTGACACTGGAAGTGTTCTACAGTGACACTGGAAGTGTTCTACAGTGACACAGGAAGTGTTCTACAGTAACATTGGAAGTGTTCTACAGTGACATTTGAAGTGTTCTGCAGTGACACTGGAAGTGTTCTGCAGTGACACTGGAAGTGTTCTACAGTGACATTGGAAGTGTTCTACAGTGACACTGGAAGTGTTCTACAGTGACACTGGAAGTGTTCTACAGTGACACAGGAAGTGTTCTGCAGTAACATTGGAAGTGTTCTACAGTGACATTGGAAGTGTTCTACAGTGACACTGGAAGTGTTCTACAGTGACACAGGAAGTGTTCTGCAGTAACATTGGAAGTGTTCTACAGTGACATTGGAAGTGTTCTACAGTGACATTGGAAGTGTTCTACAGTGACACTGGAAGTGTTCTACAGTGACACAGGAAGTGTTCTACAGTGACACTGGAAGTGTTCTACAGTGACACTGGAAGTGTAGTCTTAATAGTCTTTGACAGGTATATGTCAAACATAGCCCGTTCTTTGTTCTAACATCTGCTAAACATATGTATGTGATCAATAAAATGTGATTTGATAATACTTAAAGCTGGCTGTTTAATTGTATATAAAGGGCCTTGTCATTCACTAATTCAGTAAGCATCTGCATCCCGCTGACAAAACTGAAATGTTAGTTATTTTGGTATTGAAAGGTGGCTCCAATAATAGTTTGATGTCAGCGAATGCCACTTGGTTTCATAGCCTATTCCAGGAATAGAACGCTGAGAATGACAAACTCAAACTCTCACCCACCCACCCACATACCCACACAAACACCCACACACTAATACAAACACACACACTAATACAAACACACATACACACACACACACACACACACAAACACACACACACACACACACACACACACACACACACACACACACACACACACACACACACACACACACACACACACACACACAAACTAGAATCTGAGATTGTGTACACTCATCAGTGGATGACAATTGACGGACTGGACATCCTTTAACAAAGATTTATCATATAAATATTAAAATGATGATACACAATTAACAGCAATATCAGGGTGAAAAATGTTACACCATTATGAAGCTGTCACTGAGAGAGGGAGAAAATAACAGCCAGAGTGTGGGAGAGGGAACAGGCAGAGCGAGAAAGTCAGAGAGACAGAGGAAGAGAGAGAGAGAGGGTGAGAGAGATGGAGCGAGGGAGAGAGAGAGGACAGA
>NC_143045.1:33242500-33250000 GCF_057628025.1 Oncorhynchus mykiss
ATATACTCACTTTGGGGGAAAAATAGATCAAAAAGTCAACAAAAACAAAAACAGTGTCTTGTAGCAATCGAACTAAACGGAAACACTGCAAATCCCAGACGCCCTTTCCCTCGCTCGCTACTTCCCTCTTCCTTCTTGTTTGTCTAGTGCAACCCTTCATCTACAGTACCCATCACGCCTCCTGGTACTGTCCTGATCGCCTGTCTCTGACACCTTTGCTGTCGGTTCCTGACTCTATCACCCTCTGTCTTTCTGTCACTGTTTGTCTCTCTCACCCTGATGCCTCCATCATGATCTCTACAGTTCCCCCTAAACACTCCCAGAGACACAGGAATCACCAACAACAGCTGTCCCTGTGTAAATACTCCTCAGCCTGTCTGTCTGTCGTGTCCAGACTGTGTAACAGTATGTCTGTCTGTCTGTCAGGGTCTAGACTGTGTAACAGTATGTCTGTCTGTCTGTCAGGGTCTAGACTGTGTAACAGTATGTCTGTCTGTCTGTCAGGGTCTAGACTGTGTAACAGTATGTCTGTCTGTCTGTCAGGGTCTAGACTGTGTAACAGTATGTCTGTCTGTCTGTCTGTCAGTGTCCAGACTGTGTAACAGTATGTCTGTCTGTCTGTCCGTGTCCAGACTGTGTAACAGTATGTCTGTCTGTCTGTCCGTGTCCAGACTGTGTAACAGTATGTCTGTCTGTCTGTCCGTGTCCAGACTGTGTAACAGTATGTCTGTCTGTCTGTCCGTGTCCAGACTGTGTAACAGTATGTCTGTCTGTCTGTCAGTGTCCAGACTGTGTGCCTATCTCCTGACCAGAACCAAGCCCTGACTATACAACAGACAACAGGAGAAATTGTACAATGAAAAACAAATGCTTATAGACCCAAAATGTGTCAGTTGACACATGAACACATAAGAGACAGCTTGGGAAGTGATATTTGTCAACCAATGGTCACACAGCTTACCATGTCACACAGCTTACCATGTCACACAGTTTACCATGTCTCACAGTTTACCATGTCACACAGCTTACCATGTCACACAGCTTACCATGTCTCACAGCTTACCATGTCTCACAGCTTACCATGTCTCACAGCTTACCATGTCTCACAGCTTACCATGTCTCACAGCTTACCATGTCACACAGTTTACCATGTCTCACAGCTTACCATGTCTCACAGTTTACCATGTCACACAGCTTACCATGTCACACAGCTTACCATGTCTCACAGCTTACCATGTCTCACAGTTTACCATGTCTCACAGCTTACCATGTCTCACAGCTTACCATATCTCCCACACGTATAGGCCTTCAAAAACCTCAGTATGTTTCAACATGCATTTCCTCCCAGGTTAAAATGCATTACAACAGGTGAACCCTCAGTAGTTGCAGAAGCTAAATCTGAGTGTGTGTGTGTGTGTGTGTGTGTGTGTGTGTGTGTGTGTGTGTGTGTGTGTGTGTGTGTGTATGTGTGTGTGTGTGTGTGTGTGTGTGTGTGTGTGTGTGTGTGTGTGTGTGCCATGCTGTCTGCAGAGCATGGAGCATATAACAGATCCCTCTTACTGCCCATTTTCCACCGCATTACCGACAGCGCAGGGCTGATGGGATATGCTAATGAATGGCCCTGCCACTGCGAATCACGTGTGAGTGAAGCGGAAACGGCACCTCCAATCCCCTTGGTGTCGACCGAGCCAAGCCGGGCCACAGAGAGACTGGCAGAGAGGAGGGAGGCACACACAGTGAGAAAATGTGGTGTATAGAGGGACTGGCACTGTTAGCCACTCAGAGGGTATAGAGAGACCCTGGCATGGCATGCGGATGTTGGAATGTCTGGCTTAGGGTTCCGTGCTGAGTATTCCCATGACGATAGTCTGGAGTGGAGGGCATCAGCTGTGCCCACTCTACAAACACACACAGCATCAAGGGGACTGGGCTCCCTTTAACCTCTGTCAACAGTTTAACCTCTCCACAAATAATCACAGCTGCAGTTACAGTCAGTTCTGTAACAAGCTTTCTTAATAGACTGGAAGGAGCTGTGTTAATGACTGGATTGAGCTGTGTTAATGACTGGGTTGAGCTGTGTTAATGACTGGGTTGAGCTGTGTTAATGACTGGGTTGAGCTGCGTAGAGTTTAGTTGTGTTAATGACTGGGTTGAGCTGCGTAGAGTTTAGTTGTGTTAATGACTGGGTTGAGCTGTGTTATTGACTGGGATGAGCTCTGTTAATGATTGGGTTGAGCTGTGTTAATGACTGGATTCAGCTGTGTGGAGTTTTGCTGTGTTAATGAGTGGGTTGAGCTGTGTTATTGATTGGGATGAGCTGGGCAGAGCTTAGCAGTGTTAATGACTGGGTTGAGCTGTGTTAATGACTTGGTTAAACTGTGTTAATGATTGTGTTGAGCTGTGTAGAGTTTATCTGTGTTAATGACTGGGTTGAGCTGTGTTAATAACTTGGTTAAACTGTGTTATTGGCTGGGTTGAGACGTGTAGAGTTGAGTTGTGCTAATGACTGGGTTGAGCTGTGTAGAGTTTTGCTGTGTTAATGAGTGGGTTGAGCTGTGTTAATGATTGAGAGGAGCTGTGTAAAGTTGAGCTGTGTTAATGACTGGGTTCAGCTGTGTAAACGACTAGGTTGAGCTGTGTGAATGACTGGGGTCAGCTGTGTAGATTTCTGCTGTGTTAATGACTGGGTTCAGCTGTGTAGATTTATGCTGTGTTAATGACTGGGTTGAGATGTATAGAGTTGAGTTGTGTAAATTACTGGTTGAGCTGTGTTAATGACTTGGTTGACCTGTGTTAATGATTGGGTTGACCTGTGTTAATGATTGGGTTGAGCTGTATTAATGGCTGGGTTGAGCTGTGTTAATGATTGGGTTGAGCTGTATTAATGGCTGGGTTGAGCTGTATTAATGGCTGGGTTGAGCTGTATTAATGGCTGGGTTGAGATGTGTAGAGTTGAATTGTGCTAATGACTGGGTTCCGCTGTGTTAATGGCCTTTGTTGAGCAGTAAACTCCAGGCGTAAAGAGGGTCATTCGCCATTGAAGATTCATACCGGAAGGAGCCACGCATGTTACGCACAGCGTTGTTTTGGTAAAGCGCATCTTCAGCTGTTTATATATCAATCAGTATGGCGACTAAGTCAGGGAAAGCTAAATCTAAGTCTAGATATACAGATGTACACACAATTTTAGAAGAAATTGATCGGGAAAGTGAGACAGAGATTGTTGGAGGACAATTCATTTAGCGATTCCCAAATGGAGGAATATTTTTTGAACGGAGAGGACATCGTTTTGGACTGGTAAGTTCTTCTCGTGCTAATGCCGTTGTTTGAAATTAATAATATAAAATATTATTTGTGATTTTTTAAAATTTTAGTAGCAATATGTGTGTCTGCCGCCCCACCCCACCCCCACATGAAATAGCCTATTTGAAGCTGTTGAGGGGAGGGCAGGCCTACAACAATGGCCAAGGTGAAATGGAGACAGTAGATACAGCTGGCCTGTTGTAATATAATAAAGACAGTAGATCTAGCTGGTGTGTCATAATATAATAGAGACAGTAGATCTAGCTCAAATGTCATAATATAAAATAGACAGTAGATCTAGCTGGTCTGTCATAATATAAATGAGACAGTAGATCTAGCAGGTCTATAATAATATATTCAACCTTATGTTCCCTGTACTCTATATATATCTGTTTATTATACCTGTTGATACAGGGCTCATATGTGAAACTATTCTAACTGAACATTTTCTTTCACAGTGACACTGACTCCGAATGGGAGCCCCCAGTGCCAATGTGTCCATCCCCCACTGAAGCTGGTTCATCCAGCTCCTGCCACAAGTGGTGTTCATCTGCCCAAATTTATTTCTGCAGGCATGGATGTGCCTCAGGGCCAAAAGGGCACAGCATGTGTTCTTTGCAAAATGAAGTCCCCCATCACCTGCACCACATGCTTGGTGACCCTCTGCTTTACAGCAGAAAGAGACTGCTATTTCACCTGGCATCAGCAGCACAATATTGTGTAGAGGAGTGAGGGTCTTCCAAATATTGAAAGTGTTATTTTGTAAATGTATATTAAAAAAAAAGTTTTTTTCTCCATTTTTTGGGGGGGGGGGGATGTGTTAGAATACCATTTTGGTATTTTGTATATAGTTATTCCATTCAAAATGTATAACTTCACCAATTTGGCCACTTGGGTACATTTGGGATACTTGTGTGGGACACCTGGTTGACTTCATGATAAATGTCATGTAGCACACTCATTTTGGAAGTTATAATTCTGAAACTTTGCACAAGTACTGTTGCCCTCTTATGTTTTTCACTGACATTGTCCCCATCATCCTATCTGAATGTTTGTTTTGTCTTGTTCATTTTAAAGATGATGATACAACAATAAAAATGAAAACACATATGTTTTTTTCATTGTATTATCTAAACCAGATCTATTGTGTTAAATTCTCCTACATTCAATTCACATTTAGACAAACTTCAGAGTGTTTTCTTTCAAGTGAAATCAAGAATATGCATATCCTTGGTTCTGAGCTTGAGCTACAGGCAGTTAGATTTGGGTATGTCTTCAAGCGGAAATTGAAAAAAGTACGGGGGTTACTGTAAGAGGTTAATGACTGCGTTGAGCTGTGTACAGCTGATCTGTGTTAATGACTGGGTTGAGCTGTGTACAGCTGATCTGTGTTAATGACTGGGTTGAGCAGTGTACAGCTGATCTGTGTTAATGACTGGGTTGAGCAGTGTACAGCTGATCTGTGTTAATGACTGGGTTGAGCTGTGTACAGCTGATCTGTGTTAATGACTGCGTTGAGCTGTGTACAGCTGATCTGTGTTAATGACTGGGTTGAGCTGTGTACAGCTGATCTGTGTTAATGACTGGGTTGAGCTGTGTACAGCTGATCTGTGTTAATGACTGGGTTGAGCAGTGTACAGCTGATCTGTGTTAATGACTGTGTTGAGCTGTGTACAGCTGATCTGTGTTAATGACTGTGTTGAGCTGTGTACAGCTGATCTGTGTTAATGACTGGGTTGAGCTGTGTACAGCTGATCTGTGTTAATGACTGGGTTGAGCTGTGTACAGCTGATCTGTGTTAATGACTGGGTTGAGCTGTGTACAGCTGATCTGTGTTAATGACTGCGTTGAGCTGTGTACAGCTGATCTGTGTTAATGACTGGGTTGAGCTGTGTACAGCTGATCTGTGTTAATGACTGGGTTGAGCTGTGTACAGCTGATCTGTGTTAATGACTGGGTTGAGCAGTGTACAGCTGATCTGTGTTAATGACTGGGTTGAGCTGTGTACAGCTGATCTGTGTTAATGACTGCGTTGAGCTGTGTACAGCTGATCTGTGTTAATGACTGGGTTGAGCTGTGTACAGCTGATCTGTGTTAATGACTGGGTTGAGCTGTGTACAGCTGATCTGTGTTAATGACTGGGTTGAGCTGTGTACAGCTGATCTGTGTTAATGACTGGGTTGAGCTGTACCCGCTCCCTCCATCCCATTCTCCTCTTCCTGCTTCCTGCTTGCTGCTTCCTGTTTCCTGCTTCCCTTAGAATGATAAGATTGAATGACAGACTGACTGACTGACTGACTGATTGGCAGACTGATTGGCAGACTGATTGGCTGACTGATTGGCTGACTGATTGACTTACTGATTGACTTACTGACTGACTGTCTGGTTGATTGATTGACTGACTGACCAATTGACTGACTGATTGACTGATCTACTGACTGATTAATTGATTGGGTATTGTTTGATTGACAGCTGGTACCTCTGTCTGTGTCGTAGAGGAATACGAAGCGACTCCAGTCGTAGTGGTCCAGTAGGGACAGCAGAGCTCCTCTGATAGAGGGGCGGAGCTGCAGGGTGAACTGGCCCTCCCCCTCCGTGGGGAAACTGGGCGTGACCAGGGAGATGTGCAGAGCGCTGCAGAACGACGTCAGGGTGTGCACCGAACGCTTGTCGTACAGGCCGAAGATAGCAAACACACCCCGCGAGTACTGCGAACAGACTGCAGGGAGAAAGAGAGAGAAGGAGGAGGGAAGAGGAAGGGAGTGGATGAGAATGCTTAAAGGCTATTTGGATTGTATAAATGCAATAGACATTTGACATAGAGCCAGAAGAACACACTGGGAATACTGAGAAAAGAATGCAGGCACAGAGGCAGAGAAAGAGATGCTCATTAATGTATATTCACACAGTGGCATCTCGTGTAATACGTCAAACATTATAACAAGTGGATGCTGCAGTTTGTCTTCCCGAATTACAACAACACATTGCAGCTGCTGGGTGCATATCAGAGTGTGTGTGTGTGTGATTGTGATTGTCAAAAGAGCTAACAAAAAACACAGAAAATAATCATTGCAACTTGATTTTCATATCACAGAAATGTTTCCCAGTAATTATTTTGGCCAATTCCACAGTAGAGAGCCAAACACTGATAACATAATTACTACACATAAACAATCAGTTTCCGCTGACTCCTCTGGGAGGTCATCTCTCACACAGACAACACAACAACAACAACAAATTAAGTAAATAATTATGACTCATGTCTCTCTGTTACAATTCCATGGTGATGTATGCCACCCATCTCCCTAAAACCCTGCAGCTCTCAACAGAGAGAAGAGAGAGAGAGAGAGAGAGAGAGAGAGAGAGAGAGAGAGAGAGAGAGAGAGAGAGAGAGAGAGAGAGAGAGAGAGAGAGGAGAGAGAGAGAGAGAGAGAGAGAGAGAGAGAGAGAGAGAGAGAGAGAGAGAGAGAGAGAGAGGAAAGAAAGTATGAGAGAGAGAGAGCAAGAGAGAGGAGAGAGAGAGGAGAGAGGAAAGAGAGTGAGAGGGAGAGAGAGAGAGAGAGAGAGAGAGAGAGCAAGAGAGAGGAGAGAGGAAAGAGAGAGAGAGAGAGAGAGAGAGCAAGAGAGAGAGAGAGCAAGAGAGAGGAGAGAGGAAAGAGAGAGAGAGAGAGAGCAAGAGAGAGCCCAATGTATGACCATATTAGAGATACATATTTCCCTCAGATTACACAGATCCACAAAGAATTCGAAAACAAATCCAAATTTGAAAAACTCCCATATCTACTGGGTGAAATTCCACAGTGTGCCATCACAGCAGCAAGATTTGTGACCTGTTGCCACGAGAAAAGGGCAACCAGTGAAGAACACACACCATTGTAAATACAACCCATATTTATGCGTATTTATTTTATCTTGTGTCCTTTAACCATTTGTATATTGTTAAAACACGGTATATATATATATATAATATGACATTTGTAATGTCTTTACTGTTTTGAAACCTCTGTATGTGTAATGTCTACTGTTAATTTTTGTTGTTTTTCACTTTATATATTCACTTTGTATGTTGTCTACCTCACTTGCTTTGGCAATGTTAACACATGTTTCCCATGCCAATAAAGCCCTTGAATTGAATTGAATTGAGAGGAGAGAGGAAAGAGAGTGAGAGAGAGAGAGAGAGCAAGAGAGAGGAGAGAG
>NC_143045.1:33255000-33290000 GCF_057628025.1 Oncorhynchus mykiss
ATTTACTCACTCATTACCTGGCTCTCCCTTAGGTTCATTCCCAAGGCAGTATTGACTATGTGTTTCATGTCTGTAAGCTACTCGTGTTTCTTGTATTGGGCCATGTTCCGTTTATAATTTAACTCACCACCTGCACTTGCTTCTCAACTCCCAGCGTCTACTTTACAGAAGTCTGCTTCACCAAATGGATGCAGCAGGAAATCAGGACATCCCCCAGACGGTCGACGAACAGGGATACCTACTTCGTCACCACGATCACCTGGCGCAAATGGGGAAGGCTATGGAAGAGGTTCTTCGCCGGCTTCAAAGTCTCGAGCATACCCGAGTTTTGTTGCCTTCAACTAGCGGAGGATACTCTGCCACCAGTCGACTCAGCAAGCCAGCACACCAGTCCATTCAGCAGTCCACCTAGGTCAGCGATGTCTGTCTGTCCCTCCCGGATAAATATGATTGAACCCCATCTAAATGCTGTGGCCTCCTATTTCAGTGCTCCCTCTATTTTGCGCACCAGATGGGAGCCCCTACCACTGAGAGGTCAAAGGTTGCCACGGTTATTTATCTGCTGACTGGGTGGGCCGTTGGAGTGGTCTACGGCTGTCTGGGAGAGAAGAGAGGAGATGGATTCGTATGAAGGGTTCATGGCTCTGTTCAGAGGTATCTTCGATCATCCACCGGAGAGCAGAGAGGGGGGTGAGCGCCTACTCCAACTACGGTAGGATGATCAGACCGTTGCTCACCTTCCAGACTGTAGCAGCATCCATCGGAGAGCAGAGAGGGGGGTGAGCGCCTACTCCAACTACGGCAGGATGATCAGACCGTTGCTCACCTTCCGGACTGTAGCAGCATCTAGCAGAGGAAGTCGCTGGATTGTCCTTGAGGGTCTTTTTTTGTACTTGTTACTTGCAGTGTTATTTTAAATATCCATGGGGTACTGTATTGTAATTACCTCTGGACAGGGATGAGCCATTGGGGCTTTAAAGGCCTCTGCATTTGGGATGGGGGGGGGGGGGGGGGGGCTGTGAAACTCTTCTGCCATTGTTGGGCTCAAGAGTTTTCACACATCTGACTTCACACTTCAGTGCTAATTGAAGGTGACGCCAGGTCTGTTCTGTTCTAGCAACTTGGTAGCTTAGTATACTTGTTTGCTTAGCTTTATATAACAAAATAACCTAGAGGTCATTCTCTTTCTGGCTTTAGAAGTAGGTTCAGACTGAATATTACTCACTCAGTTTTGTGTCCAGGTTCCGCTGTGTTTCTTCTGCAGGTTTTGGTTTGTTAGAAGTGTTTTAATGATAGTCCTTGGTAGTAATAGTCCATTCAGGTTGGTTTGTTAGAAGTGTTTTAATGATAGTCCTTGGTAGTAATAGTCCATTCAGGTTGGTTTGTTATAAGTGTTTTAATGATGGTCCTTGGTAGTAATAGTCCATTCAGGTTGGTTTGTTAGAAGTGTTTTAATGATAGTCCTTGGTAGTAATAGTCCATTCAGGTTGGTTTGTTAGAAGTGTTTTAATGATGGTCCTTGGTAGTAATAGTCCATTCAGGTTGGTTTGTTAGAAGTGTTTTAATGATAGTCCTTGGTAGTAATAGTCCATTCAGGTTGGTTTGTTAGAAGTGTTTTAATGATAGTCCTTGGTAGTAATAGTCCATTCAGGTTGGTTTGTTAGAAGTGTTTTAATGATAGTCCTTGGTAGTAATAGTCCATTCAGGTTTGGTTTGTTAGAAGTGTTTTAATGATAGTCCTTGGTAGTAATAGTCCATTCAGGTTGGTTTGTTAGAAGTGTTTTAATGATAGTCCTTGGTAGTAATAGTCCATTCAGGTTGGTTTGTTAGAAGTGTTTTAATGATAGTCATTGGTAGTAATAGTCCATTCAGGTTGGTTTGTTAGAAGTGTTTTAATGATAGTCCTTGGTAGTAATAGTCCATTCAGGTTGGTTTGTTAGAAGTGTTTTAATGATAGTCCTTGGTAGTAATAGTCCATTCAGGTTGGTTTGTTAGAAGTGTTTTAATGATAGTCCTTGGTAGTAATAGTCCATTCAGGTTGGTTTGTTAGAAGTGTTTTAATGATAGTCGTTGGTAGTAATAGTCACTTCAGGTTTGGTTTGTTAGAAGTGTTTTAATGATAGTCCTTGGTAGTAATAGTCCATTCAGGTTGGTTTGTTAGAAGTGTTTTAATGATAGTCCTTGGTAGTAATAGTCCATTCAGGTTGGTTTGTTAGAAGTGTTTTAATGATAGTCCTTGGTAGTAATAGTCCATTCAGGTTTGGTTTGTTAGAAGTGTTTTAATGATAGTCCTTGGTAGTAATAGTCCATTCAGGTTGGTTTGTTAGAAGTGTTTTAATGATAGTCCTTGGTAGTAATAGTCCATTCAGGTTGGTTTGTTAGAAGTGTTTTAATGATAGTCCTTGGTAGTAATAGTCCATTCAGGTTGGTTTGTTAGAAGTGTTTTAATGATAGTCCTTGATAGTAATAGTCCATTCAGGTTGGTTTGTTAGAAGTGTTTTAATGATAGTCCTTGGTAGTAATAGTCCATTCAGGTTGGTTTGTTAGAAGTGTTTTAATGATAGTCCTTGGTAGTAATAGTCCATTCAGGTTGGTTTGTTAGAAGTGTTTTAATGATAGTCCTTGGTAGTAATAGTCCATTCAGGTTGGTTTGTTAGAAGTGTTTTAATGATAGTCCTTGGTAGTAATAGTCCATTCAGGTTGGTTTGTTAGAAGTGTTTTAATGATAGTCCTTGGTAGTAATAGTCCATTCAGGTTGGTTTGTTAGAAGTGTTTTAATGATAGTCCTTGGTAGTAATAGTCCATTCAGGTTGGTTTTAGGTATGGAATTGGGACTTAGATTGAAGGTTTTAGTGTTGAGGTTAGTATCCCGTGTAAGTCCTTGTGCAAAAATAATAAAATGTTATCTACATTTATCCAACTCTAAATCTATATTTTTTGCAGAAGAACTCAGGAGCCCCCCCCCCCCCCCCCCCTCTCTCTCTCTCTTTCTCTCTTTCTGCATGCAGGGAGTGTTTGGTAGTTGAGAGGCCATGTGTAGTTGAGAGGCGGTCGGCGAACAGGTAGGAGCTGAATTTATACATTCTGAGGAATATGCCGATTTCTCCCCTGTCGAGTCCTTCGACTAGAGTGGTAATCGCTAATTTGACTCCATTTATTACGCATGATCAAATCCAGAAAGAAGTGAGTCGGTTTGGTAAGTTTGCTAGCAGATTTGTACTGTTGCCAGGTTTTCAGGCATGTTGTGTTCCAGAGGCAAATTGTAATGTTTCTGAATAACAATGAGCAACAGCTAAATGTGTATTTTAAAGTGAGCATGGTGAGGTGCTCTACGCAGGATTTGCCAGCACAGTCTAATGTGTTTTGAGTGTGGGGATTTGGGCCATAAGAGCTTTGTATGCCAACATAAAGGCTGTAGACAAGGTGAGGGTACAAGTGCCAGTTGGGGAAATCGAGGTGAACGTGCAGGGGGCAATGAGACGCAGGCTACAGATGGTGATGTAGATGAGGATGGGCTTAGTCAGGTTATGGATGGTGGTGTACATGAGTGGAGGGGGGGGGGGGGGCTGACCAGAGAGGAAGGGCAGGTGATCAGGATGGGAGATGGAGATGAGGAGGAGGAAGGTGAGTCTGAGGAAGAGGATGATGAGGCCTTTTTTTCAGACTCCTCCTCAATGGGTCCGGAGCTGACAGCCAGTCAAGCAGAGTGGTCAAAGTACACGGTGAGTGAACTGACAAGGTTCCTGAATGAGACCAAGAAAAAAGTTAATCTTGAGCCTTTTTTCCCGATCTAAGAAAGTTTGTAAGATCAGTACAACATACAATGAAAATTGAGGGTGTCCTCTCACCCAGGAAACGGTTTAGGTTGGAAGTGGGGCACAACAGTGCGTAAAGGTCAACCTTCAGACACTGTTTAGATGTATAGTTCCTTCCTGGCACTGGGGCTTTTTGCGCTTTGCTATTGGTCTCTTTCTTTGCTGGCCTTTCTCCCACTTCTTATGGAGACTCTTCGGGTAGGCTCGCTCAATATAAATGTCGCCAGAGATGCGGGAAAGACAAGTGTGCTGGGTGAATATGTAAAACCAAAAAAAGTACAGGTGTTGTTTCTGCAGTGATGTGGTGAATGAAGTCGATTGGGGGCTCTGGTGGAAAGGGGCTTGAGCCATGGGTCATGTTGAGACATGGGACAAATTTTAGTGGCAGTCCTTTTTGTACCAGGTCTGTCTGTAAAAATGTGCTCCTCAAAGAAGGTGTGTAGGGGTAGGCTGCTTGTCGTGAAAGCAGACATGGGTTTTAACTTTAGAACATGGGGTTTAACTTTAAAAATGTGTATGCGCCTAACACAGGGAGAGAGAGTGGGGTTCAATTTGGGTGTCTTAGCAGTGAACCTCACAGGTAGCGCCTGAGGAGACGCTGGTGGTCGGCAGGGACTGGAAATGTACAATGTATTTTACTAAAGACAGAAATGGGGAGGAGCCTCATTCAGGGTCAGTCAAAGTGTTAAGGGACATCATTAATCAGTTTGAGCTAGTAGATGTTTGGAGAACTAGATATCATGACACAAGACAGTAAACGTGGGTGTAGGTCTTTGTGGCTAGGGTGAGTGCAGCCTGACTTGATCGTTTATACATGTCCAGGAATCAGAGCAATAGGCTGTTGGGCTCTACCATTCTCCTGGTGGTTTTTCGGATCACCACATAACCATGGCTTGGCTGTCTATTTCACAAGGGCATCCTATTGGAAGTTTAATGTAAAGCTCTTGCAAGATGTCACTTTTTGCTCAGGTCTGGTGCAACCAATTTCCCTGAACAAGGCAGTTAACCCACTGTTCCGAGGCCGTCATTGAAAATAAGAATTTGTTCTTAACTGACTTGCCTAGGTAAATAAAGGTAAAAAAATTTAATAAAAATTATTTGGAAAAGGTGGAGGCAGAAACGAGAGAGAGAGTCTGAGTCAATTGTGGGATGTGGGGAAAGTCCACATTTGTATTTTCTGTCAACAGTATACAGATCTCTCATCCCCAGAGGCTAGGAGAGTATTGGGGGAACTCAAGCGTAGTATTAGTGAGTTGGAGGTCGAGATGGTGGGGCAAGGCAACGTACAGTGCTTTGCAAAAGTATTGATATTGTTTTGTATGAGTGCTTATGTGCGCTACGTATTTCACGATCGTTATAGCTTTGACCAGGAGAGCTGGTCAAGCACAGACCAGGGCAGGGTTACAAAAAAAATCTGAAACTTTGAACATCCCACAGAGCACCATTACATCCATTATTAAAAAATTGAAAGAATATGGCACCACAACAAACCTGCCAAGAGAGGGCCGCCCACCAAAACGGAACAGGCAAGGAGGGCATTAATCAGAGAGGCAACAAAGAGACCAAACAACCCTGAAGGAGCTGCAAAGCTCCACAGCGGAGATTGGAGTATCTGTCCATAGGAGTACTTTAATCCGTACACTCCACAGAGCTGGGCTTTACAGAAGAGTGGCCAGAAAAAAGCCATTACTTAAAGACAATGTTTGTGGGACACTCCACAAACATATGAAGGAAGGTACTTTGGTCAGATGAGACTAAAATTGAGCTTTTTGGCCATCAAGGAAACATTGTGTCTGGCGCAAACCCAACCTCCCATCACCCCCGAGAACATGATCCCCATGTTCCCAGCCCACCCAAGCATGGTGGTGGCAGCATCATGCTGTGGGGATTTTTTTCATGAGCAGGGACTGGGAAACTTGTCAGAATTGAAGGAATGATGGATGGAGCTAAATACAGGGAAATTATTGAGGGAAACCTGTTTCAGTCTTCCAGAGATTCAAGACTGGGACGAAGGTTCACCTTCCAGCAGGACAATGACCCTAAGCGTACTGCTAAAGAAACACGAGTGGTTTAAGGAGAAACATTTAAATGTCTTGGAATGGCCTAGTCAAAGCCCAGACCTTAATACAATTGAGAATCTGACTTAAAGATTGCTGTATACCAGCGGAACCATCCAACTTGAAGGAGCTGGAGCAGTTTTGCAAAAATCCCAGTGGCTAGATGTGCCAAGCTTATAGAGACAATACCCCAAGAGACTTTCATTTGTAATTGCTGCAAAAGGTGGCTCTACAAAGTATTGACTTTGGGGAGGGGGGGTGAATAGTTACGCACACTCAAGTTTTCTGTTATATTGTCTTATTTCTTGTTTGTTTAAAAATACAACATATTTTGTATTTTCAAAGTGCTAGGTATTTTGTGTAACTCAAATGAAAATCCATTTTAATTCCAGGTTGTAAGGCAACAAAATAGGAAGAATGCCAAGGGGGTGATTACTTTTGCAAGCCACTCTAGGCCTCCAGGCTAATTTAATGAAGTTACATAGGGACCTGGGCAGTTTTTACAGGTTGAAGCGAAGGGAGCACTTGTAAGAGCCAGGTTCTCCATACTCAAGAAGATGGAGCCTCCCAGCTCCTCCTTCTTTGGTTTGGAAAGACAGAACGGTGAAGCCAAGGGTATGCATTGTCTACGGCTGTCTCATGGGCGGGTGACCTCTGTGGTGGGGGAGATGCGGTCTGTGGAGTTTTATACTGAATTGTATAGGGCAGAACTGTGTGATCCTATGTGTGCTCAGGTTTTGTTTGCAGAACTCCCTAAGCTTTCTCTGGCACAGAGGGATGAAATGGACGTTCTTCTGTTGTCCCATGAACAGGCAGAGGCCGTAACCCAGATGTCCCCCAGCCTTGCACCGGGGGTCGATGGACCCAGTGGAGTTTTATAAAACATTCTGCGAAAAATTGGACAGGACTTCTTTTGCGTGTTGCATGAATTCGTCGGGGTAGGAGAGTTGCAGATGAGCTTCCGTCGGGCGGCTCTGACTTTCCTGCCCAAAAAGGGGGACTTGTGTGAACTTAAGAACTGGAGGCCTGTGGCATTGCTCTGTACAATATATTTGCCAAGGTTCTCTCTAACAGACTGAATACCCATCTGGACTCTATAATACACAAGGAACAGACATATTGTGTACCGGAACGCTCAATCACGGACATGTTGGACTTGTTGAGAGGTTCTAATATGAACTTTGGACTGGTCCCTCTAGATCAAGAGAAGGCTTTTGATAGAGTGGACCATGAGTAGCTGTATAATGTGACGCCTTGTCACGTTCTGACCTCTATTTCCTTTGTTTTTGTATTTATTTAGTATGGTCAGGGCGTGAGTTGGGTGGGCAGTCTATGTTTGTTTTTCTATGTTTTGGTCTAGTTCTATGTTCGGCCTGATATGGTTCTCAATCAGAGGCAGGTGTTCGTCATTGTCTCTGATTGGGAACCATATTTAGGTAGCCTGGGTTTCACTGTGTGTTTGTGGGTGATTGTTCCTGTCACTGTGTTTGTTTGTCACAGGAGAGGACTGTTTTGCGTTTGCACATTTCTTGTTTTTGTTAGTTTGTTCATGTGTATTGAGTTATTAAAACATGAATAACCACCACGCTGCGCTTTGGTCCGCTTCTCTTCCTCCTACAGACGAACGCCCTTACAGAATCACCCACCTACCAAGGACCAAGCGGCGTGGTAAACAGAGGCAGCAGCAACAGCAGCAGCAGGAGAAGCGACTGGTGCAGCAGGAGCAACAGCAGCAGCAGCAAAGGCAGCAGCAGCAGGAGCAGCAGCAGCTACAGTGGGAGAGGCTGCACCACCTGGAGAAATGGACATGGGAGGAAGAACTGGACGGGAAAGGACCCTGGGCAGAGCCAGGAGAATATTGCCGCCCCAAGGCCGAGCTGGAGGCAGCAAAAGCAGAGAGGCGGCATTATGAGGAACTAGCACGGCAGAGCGGATGGAAGCCCGAGAGTCACCCCCAAAAATTTCTTGGGGGGGGGCACAGGGGGAGTGTGGCAGAGTCAGGAGTCAGACCTGAGCCAACTCCCCCCGTTTATCGTGAGGAGCCAAGGAGGAGCTCAGAACCAGAGCTGGTGTTGGAGGTGAGCGAAGCAGAGACTGTGAAGGAGTTAATGGGGAGATTGGAGGAGAGTGATATGAGGGACTTGCTGGTTTGGTGCATGAGGCACGACATTCGCCCGACGGAGCGTGTCAGGGATTTAATGGCACCGGGGTCAGCTCTCCATACTCATCCTGAGGTGCGTGCGAGGGGTCTGGTGAAGACTGTGCCAGCCTCACGCACCAGGCCTCCTGTGCATCTCCCTAGCCTTGCACGTCCTGTGCCATCTCAGCACTACAGTGCTCATAGCAGTGCTAACTGTGGCGGGCGTGGTGCTGGTCAGGCACCGTGTTATGCAGTTGTGCGCACGGTGTCCCCAGTACGCGTGCTTAGCCCGGTGCGCTACATCCCAGCTCCCCACATCTGCCGGGCTAGGGTGAGGATCCAGCCAGGGCGGTTGGTGCCAGCTCTGCTCTCAAGATCTCCAGTACGCCTTCACGGTCCGGTCTATCCGTCACCACCTCCACGCACCAGCCCTCCGGTGGCAGCCCCCCGTACCAGGCTGTCTCTCCGGCCCATCCGTCCAGAGCCTTCCTCCTCTCCAGCGCTGCCGGAGTCTCCCGCCTCTCCGGCGCTACCAGAGCCTTCCTCCTCTCCAGCTCTGCCGGAGTCTCCCGCCTGTCCGGCGCCTCTGCCGGAGTCTCCCGCCTGTCCGGCGCCTCTGCCGGAGCCTCCCGCCTGTCCGGCGCCTCTGCCGGAGCCTCCCGCCTGTCCGGCGCCTCTGCCGGAGCCTCCCGCCTGTCCGGCGCCTCTGCCGGAGCCTCCCGCCTGTCCGGCGCCGCTGCCGGAGTCTCCCGCCTCTCCGGCGCTACCAGGGCCTTCCGTTTCTCCAGCGTTGCCGGAGCTTCCCGTCTGCCCAGCGCCAGCTGAGCTTCCCGTCTGCCCAGCGCCAGCTGAGCTTCCCGTCTGCCCAGCGCCAGCTGAGCTTCCCGTCTGCCCAGCGCCAGCTGAGCTTCCCGTCTGCCCAGCGCCAGCTGAGCTTCCCGTCTGCCCAGCGCCAGCTGAGCTTCCCGTCTGCCCAGCACCAGCTGAGCCTCCCGTCTGCCCAGCGCCGCCAACGCCGCCCGTCTGCCCAGCGCCGCCAGTGCCGCCCGTCTGCCCAGCGCCGCCAGTGCCGCCCGTCTGCCAGGAGCCGCCAGTGCCGCCCGTCTGCCAGGGGCCGCCAGTGCCGCCCGTCTGCCAGGGGCCGCCAGTGCCGCCCGTCAGCCAGGGGCCGCCAGTGCCGCCCGTCAGCCAGGGGCCGCCAGTGCCGCCAGTCAGCCAGGGGCCGCCAGTGCCGCCAGTCAGCCAGGGGCCGCCAGTGCCGCCAGTCAGCCAGGGGCCGCCAGTGCCGCCAGTCAGCCAGGGGCCGCCAGTGCCGCCAGTCAGCCAGGGGCCGCCAGTGCCGCCAGTCAGCCAGGGGCCGCCAGTGCCGCCAGTCAGCCAGGGGCCGCCAGTGCCGCCAGTCAGCCAGGGGCCGCCAGTAAGCCAGGGGCCGCCAGTGCCGCCAGTAAGCCAGGGGCCGCCAGTGCCGCCAGTCAGCCAGGGGCCGCCAGTGCCGCCAGTCAGCCAGGGGCCGCCAGTGCCGCCAGTCAGCCAGGGGCCGCCAGTGCCGCCAGTCAGCCAGGGGCCGCCAGTGCCGCCAGTCAGCCAGGGGCCGCCAGTAAGCCAGGGGCCGCCAGTGCCGCCAGTAAGCCAGGGGCCGCCAGTGCCGTCAGTCAGCCAGGGGCCGCCCGAGCAGCTGCCCCTCTGTCCAGAGCAGCTGTCGCCCCTCTGTCCCAAGCTGCTGCCGCCCCTCTGTCCCGAGCAGCTGCCCCTCTGTCCCGAGCAGCTGTCCCTCTGTCCAGAGCAGCCATCGCCCCTCTGTCCCGAGCTGCTATCGCCCCTCTGTCCCGAGCTGCTATCGCCCCTCTGTCCCGAGCTGCTATCGCCCCTTTGTCCCGAGCAGTTGTCCCTCTGTCCCGAGCAGCTGCTTCACCTCTGTCCCGAGCTGCCCTTCTGTCCCGAGCAGCCCCTCTGTCCAGTGGGGTCATTGAGAGGGGTGGTCATGGTGAGTAAGCCAGGGAGGCGGACAATAAGGCGGACTAAGACAATGGTGAAGTGGGGTCCGCGTCCCGCGCCAGAGCCGCCACCGCGGACAGACGCCCACCCAGACCCTCCCCTATAGGTCAAGGTTTTGCGGCCGGAGTCCGCACCTTTGGGGGGGGGTACTGTCACGTTCTGACCTCTATTTCCTTTGTTTTTGTATTTATTTAGTATGGTCAGGGCGTGAGTTGGGTGGGCAGTCTATGTTTGTTTTTCTATGTTTTGGTCTAGTTCTATGTTCGGCCTGATATGGTTCTCAATCAGAGGCAGGTGTTCGTCATTGTCTCTGATTGGGAACCATATTTAGGTAGCCTGGGTTTCACTGTGTGTTTGTGGGTGATTGTTCCTGTCACTGTGTTTGTTTGTCACAGGAGAGGACTGTTTTGCGTTTGCACATTTCTTGTTTTTGTTAGTTTGTTCATGTGTATTGAGTTATTAAAACATGAATAACCACCACGCTGCGCTTTGGTCCGCTTCTCTTCCTCCTACAGACGAACGCCCTTACACGCCTGGGTTTGGGGAAAGGTTTTTTGGCCTATGTGAGGATGTTGTATGCTGGAGCGTCATGTATGGTCAAGGTGGGAGGAGTGCTCAGTAGGCCAGTCTGGGTGAGACGGGGCATTAGACAAGGATGCCCTCTATCAGGGCAGCTATAAACACTAGCCATTGCGCCTTTTTTGTGCCTGCTATGCAGAAGACTGCAGGGAGTGTGCTGGACAGGCATGGGTGTGTTGACAGGCATAGCAGTGTCAGTGAATGCTGATGACGTTTCTGTGATGCTCAGGGATGGGCAGGATATGCAGGCACTAGAGAATAGTCTGAATGTGTTCGAGGGAGCTTCGTCAGCTACCGTGAACTGGGGCAAGAGAAAAGCTCTGTTATGCGCTGCTTCCAGGGGTTTTGCAGTGGGGTTGTGAAGGGCTTAACATTTTGGGGGTGTACCTGGGCTTGGAGAGGTGGATCAGGAAGAACTGGGAGGGGCTGGCACAGGCAGTGGTGTCAAGACTGGCCAGGTGGAGGTGTCCCCTGTCCCATATTGAGGGAGGGTGCTGATAATCAACATCCTGGTGGCATCTTCTCTGTGGCATAAACTGGCTGGCCTTAGAACCTTAAACCAGTCTGTTCGCAGACCTGCAACACAAGTTGGTGGATTTTTTCTGGTCGGGGCATCACTGGTTGAGGGCGGCAGTGTTGTACATGTCCGTCCACAAAGGAGGACAGGGCCTGGTGGAACTGTAGAGCAGGGTGGCTACATTCCGACTAAAGGCGGCGCAGAGACTGCTGTACAATACTGTCGGCTGGAGGGAACCAGCATGCATGCTGCTGAGGAGAGCTGGCAGATTAGGGTTGGACCGGCAGCTGTTCCTCATGAAGCTGGAGAGGATGAGTACAGCAGGTCTCTCAGACTTTTACTCTACGGTCCTGAGGGCCTGGCAGCTATTAAGGCCCGCACGAGAAGGGGGTGTGGAGCCTGGGGTGTGGGAGGAGCCTATCTTACACAACCCAGCCTTTGAGATCGGTTCAGTCGGCCACCCTGCAGAGGTGACTGATGGCAGTGGGTTTACTAAGGCTGGGTGACCTGCGAGAGGTGGAAAACTCTGGAAGTCCTGGCACAACAAACAGGAATAAAGTATCTTAGGCTGCTGGAACGATTCCTGGAGGAGGTCCAGGAGGCACTGTCTGAGCCGGTAAGGGGGGTGTTTGAGCGGCCAAAGGGGGAGGGGCCACCAATGTTTCCCCAACTGTAAGTGACGACAGAGAATGGCTACTGGCAAGGGAGTCTGGAGGACTTGTTAGATTTTAACACTCCGAGCCTGGGGGATATTGAGAGGGTGGGAAGTAAAGTCCTCTACAACCTCTGCAAGGTAAGGAACATTAGGAGCCTAACAAGAGTGAAGGAACATTAGTGGCAGAGGGTATGTGGGGAGGAGAGTATGGTGGGTTTTAGATGGAAGGGGCTCTACAAACTCTCAGTACCAAAGAGGTCAGGGAACCTCCAGTGGAGGGCTCTTACATGGAGTCCTGGCCACTAACAGCTTGTTGGCACGGGTTGAACCGGGAGTCTGGCAGGGGTGTCCTTTCTGTGTCATGAGTGAAACTGTGATTCATGTGTTTTCTGTGTGCGCCAGGTTAATGCCATTAATTTGTCTGTTGGAATGTCTGTGTGAGAAGTTGGGGGTGGTTTTTGCTGTTGGGATTGTTATAATGGGGTCCAGGTATTCAAATAAGGAGAAGGCCAAATGTGTTTTGAATATTCTGTTTGCTCAGGCAAAGTTGTCTATTTGGTTAACAAGGAGGAGCAGGGTCAAAGGTGGGGGGATAACAGACCATTTACTATTATCTAATGGGATGGTCTCAGTGCACCTTAGTGTGGAATTTGAGTTGTATAAAATTATAAAAAGTGTGGAGATGTTTCAGGAGATATGGTGTGTTGGGAGGCTGTCTGTACAGCTGGGGAAGATTAGTTAGATATATGGTGTTTTGTATTGTGGTGTAGTGGGCAAGGTGAGTATGGTACATATATGCAGTACTGCATTACAAGAGATATTTTGGTGTTTTGTTTTAAGAGGGGGTGAGGGTGGGGAGGTTTTAATGAAATGAAAATGTTTCATTAAAGAAAGACTAAAAGTCAAACGTCTCTCTCTCTCTCCTCATCTTTCTCGCACTCTCTCTCTCTCTCTGAGCTAGGCTATATTTCCTGTGGAGAGGTGCCAGAGATAGGTGTCATAATAAAATGTCTACTTAGCTTCTTTCTTAAAATATTAACGAGGGGAGAGAAGGAACAGTATGGTGCATCATCACCACAGAAAAACCACTGCAAAAAGAACAGTCCCACAGAGACTGTTAGTGTCAACCCCTCTCTCCCTCTCCCTTTCTCTCTTTCCCTCTCTCTCTTTCCCTCTCTCTCTCTCTTTATCTCCTTCCTTACCACTTCTCTGTCACTCTCTTTCTCCATCTCCTCCCTCTCTCCCTCACTCTACCCCCTTTCCTTCTTCCATACTCTCTCTTTCTCCTTCTCTCTCTACCTCCCCATCCCCTTTCTCTCTCTCCCTTTCTCACTCTCCCCTTCTCTCTCTCCCTTTACTGTATGGCTGCCATACAGAAAGAAAATATCCAATTAAGGGATATACGATCAGGGAAATATGAGAAGGCAACGTTTATTGTGTACATAAACATTATATAAATCAATCCACCCATTCATCCATCCACCCATTCATCCATCCACCCGTCCATCCATCCCTCAATCCATCCCGTGCAGTGGAGCTGTTGTCTGACACGATAAGCAGGCCCAGATGGGCGTGTTTGACAACAAGATATCAGTTCTTATTAGTCACTCGTTTAAAATGGCCGCCTGAATAGGGGATCGATGCACCCTGGCACAGGAAGAGGTTGGAGAATAGATTTTCTATTTTGTCATTTAATAACCAGATATATTGTAGGATAATTGGGGCCGTGGCTTTAGAAGATATGGTTTATAAATAAAAGGCTGATTGTGATTATGATGATCAGTAATGTGATAGTGGTATGGATTAAAGCTTTGTGTTGGCGTTAAAGGAATAAATGATAGGTGATGAAGAGTGAATAGACAGACAGACTTCATTCAGCTCCCTCTCCCACTCCTACTCCCTCTCCCTCTCCCTCTCCCTCTCCTACTCCTACTCACTCTCCCTCTCCCTCTCCCACTCCCACTCCTACTCCTACTCCCTCTCCCACTCCTACTCCTACTCCCTCTCCCTCTCCCTCTCCCACTCCTACTCCTACTCCCTCTCCCTCTCTGCTATAACTCAAACTGAAAGGAGGAGAGAGAGAAAAAAAGAGAGAGGAGAGGAAGAGTCCTAAAACCAGAGGCGCTGTGCCATGGAGTGGAGAACCCTGCCAAGGAGAACTCAGAAGGGGATGGAAAAGAATGTGTCTCTTCCACCCGCTCTATTTCTCCATCTCCCGGCAGCACTCACACCTGTTCCTGTTCCTGTGAGTGACAGGGCTGTCCTGTGAGTGACAGAGCTTTTCCTGTGAGTGACAGGGCTGTTCCTGTGAGTAACAGGGCTGTTCCTGTGAGTGACAGGGCTTTTCCTGTGAGTGACAGGGCTGTTCATGTGAGTGACAGGGCTTTTCCTGTGAGTGACAGGGCTGTTCCTGTGAGTGACAGGGCTGTTCCTTTGAGTCACAGGGCTGTTCCTGTGAGTGACAGGGCTGTTCCTGTGAGTGACAGGGCTGTTCTGTAGGGTAAAAGAGAGGATGAGAGGAGAGGCGGGAGAGTAAAAGGTCCTTAACTGGACCCACAGCTGTGTGTGTTTGGTCAAATTCAATCTCTATCTCAATTCAATTCAAAGGGCTTTATTGGCATGGGAAACATATGCCACATTGCCAAAGCAAGTGAAATAGATCATAAACACAAGTGAAATAAACAATAAAAAATTAACAGTAAACATCACACAAGGGGAACGGGGAACAACTACTTCAAGTTGTGAGAGCGAGTGACGTCACCGATTGAAGCACTATTAGCGCGCACCACCACTAACTAGCTAGCCATTTCATACCAGTTACCCTTAGTCAAAGCATTCCTTTTTTTACAGTCACAGTGGTCAGGTATTCTGCCACTGTGTCCTCTCGGTTTAGGGCCAAGCATTCTAGTTTGCTCAGTTATTTTGTTAATTACCTGACACATTGGAAATAATCATCTTTTTGTTTTCTCCTGATTTGGTTGGGTCTAATTGTGTTGTCCTGGGGCTCTGTGGGGTGTGTTTGTGTTTGTGAACAGAGCCCCAGGACCAGCTTGCTTTGGGGACTCTTCTCCAGCTTCATCTCTCCGTAGGGGATGACTTTGTTATGGAAGGTTTGGGATTCGCTTCCGTTTAGGTGGTTGTAGAATGGAACAGCTCTTTTCGGGGTTTTGATAAAGGAAAGGGGGATACCTAGTCAGTTATACAACTGAATGCATCTTCCACATTTAACCCAACCCCTCTGAATCAGAGAGGGCTGCCTTAATCAACATCCACATCATCAGTGCCTGGGGAACAGTGGGTTACCTGCCTTGCTCAGGGATAGAACATCTGTTTTTTACCTTGTCAGCTCAGGGATTTGATCCTGCAACCTTTCAGTTACTGGCCCAATGCTCCTACCCGCCAGGCTACCTGCCGATAATTAGCGGGTATCTGCCTAATTCTGCCTTGCATGCATTATTTGGTGTTTTACGTTGTACATGGGATATTATTGCAGAATTGTGAAATCTTGGTTGGTGAGCGGACCCCAGACCTCACAACCATAAAGGGCAATGGGCTCTATGACTGATTCAAGTATTTTTAGCCAGATCCTAATTGGTATGTTGAGTTTTATGTTCCTTTTGATGGTATAGAATGCCCTTCTTGCCTTGTCTCTCAGATAGTTCATAGCTTTGTGGAAGTTACCTGTGGTGCTGATGTTTAGGCTGATGTATGTATAGTTCTTTGTGTGCTCTAGGGCAACAGTATCTAGATGGAATTTGTATTTGTTGTCCTGGCAACTGGATCTTTTTTGGAACACCATTGTCTTAATGAGATTTACTGTCAGGGCCCAGGTCTGTCAGGGCCCAGGTCTGTCAGGGCCCAGGTCTGTCAGGGCCCAGGTTTGACAGTATCTGTGCAGAAGATCTAGGTGCTGCTGTAGGCAGTGATGTAAAAAGTATTAATTTGTCATACTTGAGTAAAAGTAAAGATACCTCATTAGAAAATGACTCAAGTGAAAATCACCCAGTAAATTATTACATGAGTAAAACTCTAAAAGTATTTGGTTTTAAATATACTTAAGTATCAAAAGTAAATGGAATTGCAAAAATGGACTCAAGTATCAAAAGTAAAAGCATGAATAATTTCTATTTAAATAAAAATCAAATCAAATGTATTGGTCACATGGTTAGCAAATGCGAGAGAATCGAAATGCTTGTATATTAAGCAAACCAATAGGCTCTTTTTTTTACGGATAGCTAGGGGCACACTCCAGCACTCAGACATCATTAACAAACAAAGCATTTGTGTTTAGTGAGTCTGCCAGATCAGAGGCAGTAGGGATGAGCAGGGATGTCCTCTTGATAAGTGTGTGAATTGGACCATTTCCTGTCCTGCTAAGCATTCTAAATGTAACAAGTACTTTTGGGTGTCAGGGAAAATGTAAGGAGTATAAAGTACATTATTTTATTTAGGAATGTAGTGAAGTTAAAGGGAAAGTTGTCAAAAATATTAAAAGTAAAGTAGAGATACACCAAAAAAACGTTAAAGTACTTTTACTTAACTACTTTACACCACTGGCTATAGGCCCTCCATGGTTTGGGACAGAAGCACCACTCTGGCTCCTGAATGGCGCAGTGGTGTAAGGCACTGCATCTCAGTGCAAGAGGTGTCACTGCAGTCCCTGATTAGAATCCAGGTTGCATCACATCTGGCCGTGATTGGGAGTCACATAGGGTGGCGCACATTTGGCCCTGTGTCGTCTGGGGTAGGCAGCCATTGTAAGTAAGAATTTGTTCTTAAACTGACTTGCCTGGTTTAATAAAAATCCTCAGTAAACAGTAGATATTTGACTTCAGAATCTAGTAGGTAAAGGCTGTGTACTGCAGACTGTTCTAGTGCCCTCGCCAATTTATTGATATATATGTTGAAGAGGGTGGGGCTCAAGCTGCATCCCTGTCTCACCCAACGGCCCTGTGGAAAGAAATGTATTTTTGCCAATTTTAACTGCACACTCTCTCTCTCCAACTCCCCCCTCTCTCTGTCTCTCTCTATGTCACTCTCGCTGTCTCTGTCTCTGTCTCTCTCTATTTCTCTTGCTGTCTCTGTCCCCCCTCTCTATGTCACTCTCTCCCTCTCTCTCTCTCACCCCCTTCTCTATGTCACTCTCTCTCTCTCTCTCCATTTCTCTCTCAGACCCACACACAAACACAGCTGCCTTAATGACCAGCCAACTCCTGCCATCTAGGCTTTCTTACCCACACTGCACTACACTGCGGTGAGGTCAAAGTGCATCTGTTCAGGGACAGGCCACCTCCTCCCTCAACCCTTTCTTCTCTTTGACTACAGCTCTCTGCTCCCCTCTGCACCTGCTCTTCCTACCCCTTCTATTTCCCCCTTTCCCTCCTTCTCTCTCTCCCTGTCACACACACAGGAACGCATATACAACCCACTGGGTTGGTATGTATAAGAGACTGTGTTCATATAACCAGCATGTCTTTTCCAGCTTACTTCACCAGTATATAAACGAGCCTTTATGGGAAAGTGGTAATATTGGTGTATTCTTTAAGTTGTTTAACATCCCAGAGCAGGTTGGTACATGATACACCTATATCGATCTCACAGTCACATAAACCGTGTTACATCTTCCCAGTCACCTCTAACCACCTGTTATGATCTACTCTGAGTCTGTAGACTCCACCTGTCTACAGACATGCTCCCGTAGGTCCTCTAATCATCAGATAACCCCCAGACGACAACAACAACCCACAGAGAGGTCTCCCGAGTGGGGCAGCGGTCTAACTGCATCTCAGTGCTAGAGGTGTCACTACAGACACCCTGGTTCGAATCCAGGCTGTATCACAACCGGCCGTGATTGGGAGTCCCATAGGGCGGTGCACAATTGGTCCACCGTCGTCCGGGTTTGGCTGGTGTAGGCCATCATTATAAATAAGAAATTGTTCGTAACTGACTTGCATAGTAAAATGGGGGGGAAAAAGAGACTGTGGCAACACCTGGAAGTGTAACTGAGGTTTAGTTTTATGTAGTGCAAAGCAGAGTGATGTCTACTACTAAAGTGACTGTGTGGGTGTATGATGACGACTGACACACTGGAGTTCACATCACACAGGAGAAGGTCAGCAGTTACTGTTACTGACGGAAACTGTTGCCGGGAAACCGTTACTGTCAGGTACAGTTCATGTCCCATGGGAAAGAGCGGTAGAAACAGAGGGAGGAAAGATAGAGGGAGAGAGAAAAAAGAGAGACACAGAAAATATCCTCCCCTCCTCTCTCTCTTTGGTTTGATGTCTTTTCATAGAGAAGCTATTCAGACACTTGTACCAGAGGAGTAGAGGATGACTCACACACGCACACACACACACACACACACGCAGGCACGCACACTCACAAACAGACACACACACACTCTGAACGTTTGTCAGTCAGAAGAAATAATTGGTGATAATCACTCCTAATGGCTCTTGAAGTGAATCAATATACAGTACGTTTTTTTTTGTCTATGTGTCTATGTGTCTATTTGACGGTGACTATGTGTCTATGTGATTGTGTGACTGTGTGTCTACTTGACTGTGTGTCTACGTGACTGTGTGTCTATGTGACTGTGTGTCTACGTGACTGTGTGTCTATGTGACTGTGTGTCTATGTGACTGTGACTATGTGTCTATGTGATTGTGTGACTGTGTGACTATGTGACTGTGCGTCTACTTGACTGTGTGTCTACGTGACTGTGTGACTATGTGTCTACGTGTTTATGTGACTATGTGACTATGTGACTATGTGACTGTGTGACTGTGTGACTGTGTCTATGTGTCTATGTGACTGTGTGACTGTGTGACTGTGACTGTGTGTCTATGTGACTGTGTGTCTATGTGACTGTGTGACTGTGTGACTGTGACTGTGTGTCTATGTGACTATGTGACTATGTGTCTATGTGTTTATGTGTCTATGTGACTGTGTGACTGTGTGACTGTGTGACTGTGTGACTGTGACTGTGTGTCTATGTGACTATGTGTCTATGTGACTATGTGACTGTGTGACTGTGACTGTGTGTCTATGTGACTATGTGACTATGTGTCTGTGTGACTGTGTGTCTATGTGACTATGTGTCTATGTGACTGTGTGACTATGTGTCTATTTGTCTATGTGACTGTGTGACTGTGTGACTGTGTGACTGTGTGATTATGTGACTGTGTGTCTATGTGCCAATGTGACTGTGTCACTGTGTGACTATGTGACTGTGTGTCTATGTGACTATGTGTCTATGTGTCTATGTGACTGTGTGACTGTGTGACTGTGTGACTATGTGACTGTGTGTCTATGTGACTATGTGTCTGTGTGACTGTGTGACTATGTGACTGTGTGTCTATGTGACTATGTGTCTGTGTGACTATGTGACTCTGTGTCTATGTGTCTGTGTGACTGTGTGTCTATGTGACTATGTGACTATGTGACTATGTGTCTATGTGTTGTAGTACCCAGCTAGCTGTATGTACTGTATTTTACATAGAAGCACCTTCCTCTACATGGAACAGGTCTATCTATACCTGTGTGTGTGTGTGTGTGTGTGTGTGTGTGTGTGTGTGTGTGTGTGTGTGTGTGTGTGTGTGTGTGACAGCAACCCTCTGTTCTCCAGTCATCTTTAAACACTGCTAACTGCAGCCAAGACCCTATAGGCCCGCCTGTCCACACACAACCCAAGCTACAGCCATTCATCACACACAGACACAGCCAATGCTAGCCATTCATCACAGTGACAGAGAGGAAGGGAGGGAGGCAGGCAGAGGAAAGGAAGAGAGGGGAGAAGGAAAGAGAGGGGGAGAGGGGGAAAGGAAAGAGAGAAGGAGAGGGGGGAAGGAAAGAGAGAGGGAGAGGGGGGAAGGAAAGAGAGAGTGAGAGGGGGGAAGGAAAGAGAGAGGGAGAGGGGGAAGGAAAGAGAGAGGGAGAGGGGGAAGGAAAGAGAGAAGGAGAGGGGGGAAGGAAAGAGAGAGGGAGAGGGGGGAAGGAAAGAGAGATGAGAGGGGGGAAGGAAAGTAAAAGACTGTATCTGAACGGCTCTCTCTCTCCACTCTCTCTCTCTGCACTCTCTCTCCTGTCTCTCCATCCCTCCATCTCTCTCCTGTCTCTCTCTCTCCTGTCTCTCTCTCTCCACTCTCTCTCCTGTCTCTCCCTCCCCCCTCTCTCTCCTGTCTCTCTCTCTCTCCTGTCTCTCCCTCCCCCTCTCTCTCCTGTCTCTCTCTCTCTCCTGTCTCTCTCTCTCTCCTGTCTCTCTCTCTCCACTCTCTCTCCTGTCTCTCCATCCATCCCTCCCTCTCTCTCCTGTCTCTCTCTGTCCTGTCTCGCTCTCTCCACTCTCTCTCCTGTCTCTCCCTCCCCCCTCTCTCTCCTGTCTCTCTCTCTCTCCTGTCTCTCCCTCCCCCTCTCTCTCCTGTCTCTCTCTCTCTCCTGTCTCTCTCTCTCCTGTCTCTCTCTCTCCACTCTCTCTCCTGTCTCTCCATCCATCCCTCCCTCTCTCTCCTGTCTCTCTCTCTCCTGTCTCGCTCTCTCCACTCTCTCTCCTGTCTCTCCCTCCCCCCTCTCTCTCCTGTCTCTCTCTCTCTCCTGTCTCTCCCTCCCCCCTCTCTCTCCTGTCTCTCTCTCTCCTGTCTCTCTCTCCACTCTCTCTCCTGTCTCTCCATCCATCCCTCCCTCTCTCTCCTGTCTCTCTCTCTCCTGTCTCTCTCTCTCACTCTCTCCCCCTCTTGCTCTCTCCCTCTCTGTCTTTCTCCTGTCAATTTCAATTTCAATTCAAAGGTCTTTATTGGCATGGGAAACTTATGTTTACATTGCCGAAGCAAGTGAAATAGATACTAAACACAGTGAAATAAACAATACAAAATGAACAGCAAACATTACACTTACAAAAGTTCCAAAATTACAAAGACATTTCAAATGACACATCTATATACAGTGTTGTAATGACGTGCAAATAGTTAAAGTATAGAAGGGAAAATAAATAAACATAAATATGGGTTGAATTTACAATGGTGTTTGCTCTTCACTGGTAAGGAAGTGCAGCTCAGTTTCCACCTCATTTTGTGGGCAGTGTGCACATAGCCTGTCTTCTCTTGAGAGCCAGGTCTGCATTCGGCAGCCTTTCTCAATAGCAAGGCTACAGTGTTTTTTCATTTCAAAGTTGCGGCGTACCGGGGTGCCACAGAAGTCTATGGCACATTATTTAAATGTCAGCAATTGTTACCAGAAGGACGCAATTTACTACAATCTGCCACCATCTACCACAAATGGTCGCGGCATAAGTTTTAAAGAAAGAATCACTGTATATTCACTGTACATAGTCAAAGATTTCCTTAATTTTGGGTCAGTCACGGTGGTCAGGTATTCTGCCACTGTGTAGTCTCTGTTTAGGGCCAAATAGCATTCTTGTTTGCTCTGATTTTTTGTAAATTCTTTCCAATGTGTAAAATAGTTATCTTTTTGTTTTCTCATGATTTGGTTGGGTCTAATTGTGTAGCTGTCCTGGGACTCTGTGGGGTCTGTTTGTGTTTGTGAACAGAGCCCCAGGACCAGCTTGCTTTGGGGACTCTTCTCCAGGTTCATGTAGGTGATGACTTTGTTATGGAAGGTTTGGGAATCACTTCCTTTTAGGTGGATGTAGAATTGAATGGCTCTTTTCTGGATTTTGATAATAATTATTGGGTATCTGCCTAATTTACTCTACATGCATTATTTGGTGTTTTACGTTGTACACAGAGGATTTTTTTGCAGAATTCTGCATGCAGAGTCTCAATTTGGTGTTTGTCCCATTGTGTGAATTCTTGTTTGGTGAGCGGACCCCAGACCTCACAATCATAAAGGGCAATGGGTTATTTCACTGATTCAAGCATTTTTTTGCCAGATCCTAATTGTTGTCAAATTTTATGTTCCTTTTCATGGCATAGATTGCCCTTCTTGCCTTGTCTCCCAGCTCGTTCACAGCTTTGTGGAAGGTACCTGTGGCGCTGATGTTTAGGCCGAGGTATGTAGAGTTTTTTGTGTGCTTTAGGGCATGGTGTCTAGATGGAAGTTGTATTCATGGTCCAGAGCAACTGGACCTTTTTTGGAACGGCATTATTTTGTTTTACTGGGATTTACTGTCAGGGCCCAGATCTGACAGAATCTGTGCAGAAGATCTAGGTGCTGCTGTAGGCCCTCCTTGGTTGGGGACAGAAGCACCAGATCATCAGCAAACAGTAGACATTTCACTATAGATTCTAGTAGGGTGAGGCCGGTTGCTGCAGACTGTTCTAGTGCCTTCGCCAATTTGTATATACAGTGCCTTGCGAAAGTATTCGGCCCCCTTGAACTTTGCGACCTTTTGCCACATTTCAGGCTTCAAACATAAAGATATAAAACTGTATTTTTTTGTGAATAATCAACAACAAGTGGGACACAATCATGAAGTGGAACGACATTTATTGGATATTTCAAACTTTTTTAACAAATCGAAAACTGAAAAATTGGGCGTGCAAAATTATTTATTATTATTATTATTATTATTATTATTATTATTATTATTATCATTATTCATCTGACCAGAGCACCTTCTTCCACATGTTTGGTGTGTCTCCCAGGTGGCTTGTGGCAAACTTTAAACAACACCTTTTATGGATATCTTTAAGAAATGGCTATCTTCTTGCCACTCTTCCATAAAGGCCAGATTTGTGCAATATACGACTGATTGTTGTCCTATGGACAGAGTCTCCCACCTCAGCTGTAGATCTCTGCAGTTCATCCAGAGTGATCATGGGCCTCTTGGCTGCATCTCTGATCAGTCTTCTCCTTGTATGAGCTGAAAGTTTAGAGGGACGGCCAGGTCTTGGTAGATTTGCAGTGGTCTGATACTCCTTCCATTTCAATATTATCGCTTGCACAGTGCTCCTTGGGATGTTTAAAGCTTGGGAAATCTTTTTGTATCCAAATCCGGCTTTAAACTTCTTCACAACAGTATCTCGGACCTGCCTGGTGTGTTCCTTGTTCTTCATGATGCTCTCTGCGCTTTTAACGGACCTCTGAGACTATCACAGTGCAGGTGCATTTATACGGAGACTTGATTACACACAGGTGGATTGTATTTATCATCATTAGTCATTTAGGTCAACATTGGATCATTCAGAGATCCTCACTCAACTTCTGGAGAGAGTTTGCTGCACTGAAAGTAAAGGGACTGAATAATTTTGCACGCCCAATTTTTAAGTTTTTGATTTGTTAAAAAAGTTTGAAATATCCAATATATGTCGTTCCACTTCATGATTGTGTCCCACTTGTTGTTGATTCTTCACAAAAAAATACAGTTTTATATCTTTATGTTTGAAGCCTGAAATGTGGCAAAAGGTCGCAAAGTTCAAGGGGGCCGAATACTTTTGCAAGGCATTTTATGTTGAAGAGGGTGGGGCTAAGCTGCATCCCTGTCTAATCCCCCAGCCATGTGGAAAGAAATGTTTGTGTTTTTTGCCCATTTTAATCTCATACTTTCTCCTCTCTGTCTCTCTCTGTCTCTCTGTCTCTGATCTCTCTCAATTCAATTCAGTTCTTTCTCTTCCTCTCTGAGTGGGTGATAAATCGTCCAAACCCTGACCCTTGGAGCTAGCTCAGAACGCACACTCTCCTCTCCTCTCTATACGCATATCCCCTCTCCCTGTCCGTGTCTCTTTCTGGGTGACGGAGTGAGGGATGAGGTGGGTGGATGAGGTTAATATGAAGGCTGCCAAGGGAGAGAATGTGTGCAGAGGGTGAGCAAGCAGCAAAGAGAATGAAGGAAAAAGACTAGCACCAGGGATAAATAAAGACAGGGAACAGAATGAGGAGGGAGGGAAGGAGACAAGGAGAGAGTGAGAAAGAGGAAAAGCAGGAGAGGCCTAATAGACTGTTTGTCTCCATGCTGTTGTTGCTGCTGTTGCTCCAATCAAATTGCTGCAGTCACTAAATTAGTCAGTCAGTCAGTCAGACAGTTAGTCAGTCAGCTGGCAAAGAATCCAGGGAGGGAAGGGATTGACTGAGCTGCCCAACTGACTAAGGAGATACACAGGCTATTATAGAGGGCAGGGGAGAGTGGGTAGGGTAGGGAGGCGGAGGTCTTGGAGGGGGATGGACTGAGGGCTGGGTGGGGAAAGTTGGGGAAGGAGAGAGCTGAGAGAGGTGAAAGATGTGTGAGAGGTGTGAGAGGTGTGAGAGGGGTGAGAAACAGGGAAGAGAGGGGACGGGGGTCTGTAAAGGGGAATTCAGGTAGAAGTCATGGAGATAGGAGGGAGACTGGGGAGCAAAACAGAGGGATAGGAGGGAGACTGGGGAGCAAAACGGAGGGATAGGAGGGAGACTGGGAAGCAAAACAGAGGGATAGGAGCGAGACAGGGGAAAAACTTTCACCTTGACACCATACAGCGAGCATTTCGCGAGACTGTGCCTCTACCTGGCACCACTTCACCCTCGACTTGGACAGCCTTTATGACCAGGTCCACCTCTACAAAGCAACAATCCCAACTTTTGCCAGGACTCTGAAGGACGTCACCCTCAACCGTTGCCCCAGCACCTCACACAGGAGCAACAGAGCAACAGACAACCCGCCCAGACCAGCGAGACACGCTCCCAGACCAGCGAGACACCCTCCTGAAGGACCTGCACCGAGAGAACCCACGCCAAGAGGACCTACACCCAGACCACAGCATCACCAGCCACACCCTAACCAGCTAAAGACCACCCCAAGCAAACCCTGGCCACACCCTACATGGGCCTCCTCTTAACAGACCTACAACACTTCTGCCCACCCCATGCCCACCGCCACTGCAGCAAGTACCTCAACATGACAGCAGGACATATGTCCAGGCCGTGAGCAGAGCAACAGGCCCAGCCCCCACTATTACACCCCCCCCCCCCCCCCCCAAACCCCATCCTGTGACCTAAGACATATGTATTAGATGCTCAACATGCTCTGCTCACACCTTCTGTGATGGTCCGGGACTAAACCACACACAAACAACACTAGACACTATGGAACACAAATCTTTTACTATCTCACCCCGGCATATAAAAGGTCTGAGGACATCTGCCTTTGGCCTAAAGAATAGGAACCCAGACTCCAACAAAGAAACTCCATCAATCTCCATCAGACTCCATCAGACTCCATCAAAGAAATTGGAAATACTGACATTGTCATCCTACAAGAATAAAGTATAATAAAGGAGACAGACCCACTGGTTGCCCTCTAGGTTACAGAGAGCTACTAGTCTCATCCACCAAACTACCAGGTGTGAAACAGGGAAGAGATTCATGGGGTATGCTAATTTGGTATAGAGCAGACCTAACTCACTCTATTACATTAGTCAAAACAGAAACATTTTACATCAGGCTAGAAATGAATAAGGAACTTATCTCAACAAAGAAAATGTCCACGCTCCTTATATTCTCTCGAATAGAATCCAAATACTTTAACAATGACAGCTCCTCCATCCTGGAGGGGGAGATCAATCATTTCCAGGGATATGTACTAGTCTGTGGCGACCTAAATGCCAGAACTGGACAAGAACCTGACAACCTCAGCACACAGGGAGACAAACACCTACCTGGAGGTGACAGTATTCCCTCCCCCATATGCCCCTCTAGACATAACTACAACAACATAACCAACAAAAACGGGTCCTGCATTTCACTATAGATTCTAGTTGGGTGAGGCCGGTTGCTGCAGACTGTTCTAGTGCCTTCACCAATTTGTATATATGTTGAAGAGGGTGGGGCTAAGCTGCATCCCTGTCTCATCCCCCTCCTGCAGCTCTGTCGGCCGTTGGGTATGTACATAGACAGTGGTAGGCTTCGAGGGAATTCCTATGGTAGGTACACCTATAGCTCATCTCTTGGCTGTAGTACTGTAGACTACTTTATCACTGACCTCAACCCAGATTCTCTTAGAACGTTTCAGTCAGTCCACTGACACCCCTATCAGACCACAGCAAAATAACACTGTACTTGAACAGAGCTATGCTCAATCATGAGGCATCAAAGCCAAAGGGACTGAATAATATTCAGAAATGCTATAGATGGAAGGAAAGCAGTGTGGAATCTACCAAAAAACAATAGAGCAACAACCAATTAAATCCCTTCCAGACAATTTCCTGGACAAAAGGTTTCACTGTCATAGTGAAGGTGTAAACTTGGAAGTAGAAAACCTAAACAGTATATTTGACCTCTCAGCTTCCTCATCAAATCTAAAAATGTCAATCAGACAACCTAAGAGAATTAACCAAAAAAAAAAAATCCAAAAACTTAAGTAAGAAATTGAGAAATTTATTCAACCAAAAAATATATAGACCCAGAAAACCTGAGGCTACAACTTCACTATGGTGAATCACTAAAACAATACAGAAATACACTACGTAAAAAGAAGGAACAGCACGTCAGAAATCAGCTCAATGTAACTGAAGAATCCATAGAATCTAATCACTTCTGGGAAGATTGGAAAACTCTCAAAGAGTTATCTATCCAAAACAGAGATGAACGGATAAACTTCTCCAATATTTTTGGCTCGATAACAAAGAACAAACAGCAAAAATATAAACATGATCAAATACAAATCTTAGAATCAACTATTAAAGACTACCAGAACCCACTGGATTCTCCAATTACATTGAATGAACTACAGGACAAAATACAAACCCTCCAACCCAAAAAGGCCTTTGGGGTTGATGGTATCCAAAATGAAATGATGAAATATACTAACCACAAATTCCAATTGGCTATACTTAAACTCTTAAACATCATCCTCAGCTCTGGCATCTTACCCAATATTTGGAAATTGATGGAAAGTGGTGTTGGGGGAAAAAGCATACAACATTATAAAAGTGTGTGGCTAAAATTGGCAACAAACACACACATTTCTTTCCACAGGGCCGGGGGGTGAGACAGGGATGCAGCTTAAGCCCCACCCTCATCAACATATACATCAACGAATTGGCGAGGGCACTAGAAGAGTCTACAGCACTCGGCCTCACCCTACTAGAATCTGAAGTCAAATGTCTACTGTTTGCTGATGATCCAGTGCTTCTGTCCCCAAATAAGGAGGGCCTACAGCAGCACCTATATTTTACTCAAGTTGTATTTTACTGGGAGAACTTCACTTTTACTTTTCATTTACAGTCATTTTCTACTTTTTGTGACTAGGGGGCAGTATTTTCATTTTTGGAAAAATAACGTTCCCGTAGTAAACGGGATATTTTGTCAGGACAAGATAATAGAATATGCATATAATTGACAGCTTAGGATAGAAAACACTCTAAAGTTTCCAAAACTGTAAAAATATTGTCTGTGAGTATAACAGAACTGATGTTGCAGGCGAAAGCCCGAGAAAAATCTAATCCGGAAGTGCCTCATGTTTTGAAAGCGTTCCAATGCGTCCCTATTGAGCAGTGAATGGGCTATCAACCAGATTACTCTTTCTCCGTATTCCCCAAGGTGTCTACAGCATTGTGACGTAGTTTTACACCTTTACGTTGAAGAATACCCGTAAGCGGCTACATTGCGCAAGTGGTCACCTGATGCTCCCAGAGTGATTCTCGTGTAATATACAGAGGTAGCCATTATTCCAATCGGTCCTACTGAAAAACGAATTGTCCCGGTGGATATATTATCGAATAGATATTTGAAAAACATCTTGAGGATTGATTATAAACAACGTTTGCCATGTTTCTGTCGATATTATGGAGATAATTTGGAATATTTTTAGGCGTTTTCGTGACTGCAATTTCCGGGCGATTTCTCAGCCAAACGTGAAGAACAAACAGAGCTATTTCGTCTACAACAATAATATTTTTGGAAAAAAGGAACATTGGCTATCTAACTGGGAGTCTCGTGAGTGAAAACATCCGAAGCTCATCAAAGGTAAACGATTTAATTTGATTGCTTTTCTGATTTCCGTGACCAAGTTACCTGCTGCTAGCTGGACAAAATCCTATGCTAGGCTATCGATAAACTTACACAAATGCTTGTCTAGCTATGGCTGTAAAGCATATTTTGAAAATCTGAGATGACAGGGTGATTAACAAAAGGCTAAGCTGTGTCTCAATATATTTCACTTGTGATTTTCATGAATATGAATATTTTCTAGGAATGTTTATGTCCGTTGCGTTATGCTAATTGTGTCAGTCGATGATTACCCTCCCTCATGCGGGATGGGGAGTCACTATTAAGGTATCTTTACTTTTACTCAAGTATTACAATTGGGTACTTTTTCCATCACTGCCTACAGCAGCACCTAGATCTTATGCACATATTCTGTCAGGCCTGGGCCCTGACAGAAATTCTCATTAAGACAAAAATAATGGTGTTCCAAAAAAGGAACATAAAATTTGACATACCAATTGGGATCTGGCAAAAAATACTTGAATCAGTTATATAACACGGATCCAATTCTGATCAACTCCCATATCTTTTGTGAGTGTAATGTATACTGTACATTTTCTATTGTATATTTCACTTTTGTTTGTTATCTATTTCACTTGCTTTGGAAATGTAAACATATGTTTTGCATGCCAATAAGGCCCCTTAAATTGAATTGAAATGAAAATTTAGAAGGATGTAGAGGAGGGAGACAGGGGAGAGACGGGTGGTAGAGGAGGGAGACTGGGGAGGGGGGGATAGAGGAGGGAGATGGGGGAGAGAGAGGGGGTAGAGTAGGGAGACGGGGAGAGAGAGGGGTTAGAGGAGGGAGACGGGGAGAGAGAGGGGGGGTAGAGGAGGGTGACTGGGGAGAGGGGGGGTAGAGAAGGGAGATGGGGGAAAGAGAGGGGGTAGAGGAGGGAGACAGGGGGGAGAGAGAGGGGGGTAGAGGAGGGAGACAGGTGAGCGAGAGGGGGGTGACCGGAGAGAGAGAGGGGAGTAGATGAGGAAGACAGGGGTGAGAGAGAGGGGTAGAGGAGGGAGACAGGGTGAGGCAGGGGAGATGTGGGTTTGACAGGGTCAGACTGACTCCACTGTCCCTGTTATCTTCAGCTAAACTGATTCACTGTGGACCCAGTGATCTGGAAGGTCAGTCCTCAAACACACACACAGTTCTCCCTGCACTTTCTGCTTGGCTGAAATCCGTTCCTGTTCTGCTGCTGCTCATCTCACTGGTCCCTACGATACTCATTCACAGAGACTAAATGCTCTCTCTAAATCTGTCTAGCGTGTGTGTGTGTGTACATACGTGTCCGTGTGCATGTGTTGTCCATTCACTAGTTCTGGCTCCCCAGTGGAGCTCTGCTAAGAAGCCGTTACCCCTGAGACTTGACCTTAAGTGGTCATGGTTAAACAAGCTAGACCGCTCTTACATTTTCTGACACCACACTTTCACCCCACAGCTCTAACTCTCCTGAGACGTGACCACACATGGTCACGGTTAAACACTGAAACCCTGCTGAGGCTGTACTGTAACCAAACACAACCACACTGTAAAACTCCCTGGGATATACTGTAACTAAACACAACCACACTGTAAAACTCCCTGAGATATACTGTAACCAAACACAACCACACTGTAAAACTCCCTGAGATATACTGTAACCAAACACAACCACACTGTAAAACTCCCTGAGATATACTGTAACCAAACACAACCACACTGTAAAACTCCCTGGGATATACCTAACCAAACACAACCACACTGTAAAACTCCCTGGGATATACTGTAACTAAACACAACCACACTGTAAAACTCCCTGAGATATACTGTAACCAAACACAACCACACTATAAAACTCCCTGAGATATACTGTAACCAAACACAACCACACTATAAAACTCCCTGAGATATACTGTAACCAAACACAACCACACTGTAAAACTCCCTGAGATATACTGTAACCAAACACAACCACACTGTAAAACTCCCTGAGATATACTGTAACCAAACACAACCACACTATAAAACTCCCTGAGATATACTGTAACCAAACACAACCACACTGTAAAACTCCCTGAGATATACTGTAACCAAACACAACCACACTATAAAACTCCCTGAGATATACTGTAACCAAACACAACCACACTGTAAAACTCCCTGAGATATACTATAACCAAACACAACCACACTGTAAAACTCCCTGAGATATACTGTAACCAAACACAACCACACTGTAAAACTCCCTGAGATATACTATAACCAAACACAACCACACTGTAAAACTCCCTGAGATATACTGTAACCAAACACAACCACACTGTAAAACTCCCTGAGATATACTGTAACCAAACACAACCACACTGTAAAACTCCCTGAGATATACTGTAACCAAACACAACCACACCGTAAAACTCCCTGAGATATACCTAACCAAACACAACCACACTATAAAACTCCCTGAGATATACTGTAACCAAACACAACCACACTATAAAACTCCCTGAGATATACTGTAACCAAACACAACCACACTGTAAAACTCCCTGAGATATACTGTAACCAAACACAACCACACTATAAAACTCCCTGAGATATACCTAACCAAACACAACCACACTGTAAAACTCTAGCTATACGGCAGTCCTTTAAACCTGACTCTAGGCAACAGCAGTGAATAGGTTCTGGTAGATAAGACAAACGCTTTAGGTACCTTGAATGATGAAAACAAACAGTGTTAGCACTTTTTTGGGAAGGGTCTTCTTCAGACAGACAACTCTCCCAACAAATCATGAAGCAGACATGCCAGAATGTCGCGATTCGAAATCCATGTTTACAGACTAAAGCTTTGCAGTGGTTTTAGTGAAGGTAGTTGATGCAAACTACACGCTTTTGAAATACACTCAATCAAAATAACCTCTGTGATCTCCATCTAGCTACTATTTTGTGTCCCGGGGATGTGGGCAAGAAGCGGATGAGGCAGTGTCGTAAGCAGTGATGTACACTGAGTGTACAAAATATTAAGAACACCTGCTCTTTCCATGACATAGACTGACTAGGATAATCCAGGTGAAAGCTATGATCCCTTATTGATGTCACCTGTTAAATCCTCTTCAATCAGTGTAGATGAAGGGGAGGAGACATGTTAAATTAGGATTTTTAAGCCTTGAGACAATTGAGACATGGATTGTGTACGTGTGTCATTCAGAGGGTGAATGGGCAAGACAAAGGATTTATGTGGGGGGGAAACTCAATAATAGGAAGGTGTTCTTAATGGTTCCTCTATGCCAAACAAACATTCTATTACTTTAGGACATGCATGCTGGAACATTGAATACATTGTGGGAGGCAACTCGTCTGCCTAAGGAGACTGGATACTGTAAACCTCAAATGGTACAAATCACAGTCAACTGGACCAGCTCAAAGTCATCAGCCAGCAGCATACAACTCTGCATCTCACTGCTTGCCTGCCTCTGAAGCTAAGCAGGGTCGGTCCTTGTCGGTCCCTGGATGGAAGATCAGATGCTGCTAGAAGTGGTGTTGGCGGGTCAGTAGCGGGCCGTCTGCCCTCTGGTCTTAAGATCAAATCCCAATGCCCCAGGGCTGTGATGGGGACATTACCCTACATAGAGTTATGTCTTTCAGATGATATGTTAAAACAGGTGTCCTAACTCTCTGTGGTCACTAAAGATCCCATTGTACTTAGAGTAGAGGTGTTAACCCTGGTGTCCTGGCTAAATTCCCAATCTGGCCCTCATACCATCATGGCCACCTAATCATCCCCAGGTTCCTATTGGCTCATTCCTCTCCCCTGTAACTATTCCCCAGGGTTGTTGCTGTAAAAGAGACGAGCCATGTTGTTATGTATGTTATTATTTGTTGTGTTTACGTCTCAATATAAACAGCATCGCTGATGTAATGAGCGAGAGAGACCCAATGAGGACCACATGTGTATGTAAACAAGGATGTGCACTCAGGCATGTACAGTAAGCTCTGTGTCTGATACCATTGACCTGGGTGTCATGTGATGTGTCTGCCTCTGGGCTGTCTCCTGGGAGTACTCTCGCGCTCTCTCTACAGATGTGGTGTGTGTGTGTGTGTGTGTGTGTGTGTGTGTGTGTGTGTGCGTGTGCGTGCGTGCGTGCGTGCGTGCGTGCGTGCGTGCGTGCGTGCGTTTTTCCCCTGCCAGTTTGGCCCGGAGTGTTTCGGAATCAGACCATACTTCCTAGCGAGCAGTAGAGATATTCTGGATAAAAGTGATAAATTACAATGTGGGAGGATTTGTTTAACCTCCCAGAATGATTTTAGTCCGATTTAGCCACCCCGTCTGTCAGAATGTAGAACAGGGTCATGTCATTAGACACACATTGGAAAACAGTCCAACATTAAATCAATCAAAGCATTCTGATTGGACTAGCTCAGATAATAAACTCCCCTGTTTCAAGATGTTTCTTCCTGGTTCTTTCTTTACCGCTGAATGTGATTTCCTTAAGGTGTGAAATCATTCTCCAGCCGGCTCGGAGATTATATTACCAGTGTAAATGGATGATATTACAGTAGTAAACGCTGTAGTTAAACACCCTGAGACCATTATTATAGTCAACTCTCTGTCTGGCTGAGAGGCTTCGGTGCTCTGTCAGCGTCTGGACAATAATCTCTGAGATTTATTAAACACAGCAGGCCTCTTACACGAACACAATTTTTTTTAAACGGAATTCAGATATTACAAGCTACAAATGCACACACAGTGCCTTCGGTAAGTATTCAGACACCTTGACTTGCTCTACATTTTGTTACGTTACAGCCTTATTCTAAAATGTATTAAATTGTTTGTTTTTTTACCTCAATCTACATACCATAATAACCCATAAGGATAAATAAAAAACAGGTTGGATGAGGAGCGTTGCTTCACAGCTATTTTCAGGTGGTCATAATCTGAGAGTCTTTTAGGTGCATTTTGGCAAACTCCAAGCGGTCTGTCATGTGCCTTTTACTGAGGAGAGGCTTCCATCTGGTCACTCTACCATAAAGGCCTGATTGGTGGAGTGCTGCAGAGATGGTTGTCCTTCTGGAGCTTTGTCAGAGTGACCATCGGGTTCTTGGTCACCTCCCTGACCAAGACCCTTCTCCCCCGGTTGCTCAGTTTGGCCAGGTGGTCAGCTCTAGGAAGAGTCTTGGTTGTCACAAACTTCTTCCATTTAAGAATGGTAGAGACTACTGTGTTATTGGGGACCTTCAATGCTGCAGAAATGTTTTGGTAACCTTCCCCAGATCTGTACCTCGACACAATCCTGTCTCGGAGCTCTACGGACAATTCCTTCCACCTCATGTCTTGGTTTTTGTTCTGACATTCAGTTTAGTCTAGTTGATTCATTCGACCATAACAAAACAAACGAGCACACATAAAACTTGAAGAAGCCACACAGGCACTATAGTGTTGAACGCTGAGCTGTAGTCAATGAATAGCATAATCACATAGGTGTTCCTGTTGTCCAGGTGTGAAGTGGCAGTGTGGATTGCACCCTCTGTGGATCTGTTGGGGCAGTATCCAAATTGGAGTGGGTTTAGGGTTTCTGGGATAATGGTGTTGATGTGAGCCATGACCAGACTTTCAAAGCACTTCATGGCTACAGACGTGAGTGCTACGGGTCAGTAGTCATTTAGGCAGGTTACCTTGGTGTTCTTGGGCACAGGGACTATGGTGATCAGTCTCTTTCCTGATGAAGTCAGTCAAGTAAAGTAGACATGAATCAGTGGAATATGTTTTTCTAAAAACCCGACTGAAAATCAGACATTAAAACTTAGTTTGTTGACACATTCATCCATTTTATCATGTACAACTCTCTCCAGGATCTTTGATGTTACACAGAGGATAGATTCAGGCCTGTAAATCCCAGGGTCAAACTGTCACACCCTGACCATAGTTTGCTTTGTATGTTTCTATGTTTTGTTTGGTCAGGGTGTGATCTGAGTGGGCATTCTATGTTACATGTCTAGTTTGTCTATTTCTATGTTTGGCCTGATATGGTTCTCAATCAGAGGCACGTGTTAGTCGTTGTCTCTGATTGGGAACCATATTTAGGTAGCCTGTTTGTTGTTGGGTTTTGTGGGTGATTGTTCCTTTCTCTGTGTTTGCACCAGATAGGGCTGTTTTGGTTTTTTACACATTTCTTGTTTTGTTAGTCTATTCATGTATAGTTTCTTGATTAAAGAACCATGAATAATAACCACGCTGCGTTTTGGTCCGCCTCTCCTTCAACTCAAGAAAACCGTTACACAAACTTTATCCCCTTCTTACACAGAGGTAGTACTTTAGTGTGTTTCATGTCTGTGAAAAAGATGCCTTGTTCAACGATAATACTTAATACAAGGGGCAATTTGCTCAGCAGAATCTCTTTTTTTAAATGTTTTACTTTTTAAAAAATGTGACCTTTATTTAACTAGGCGAGTCCGTTAAGAACAAATTCTTATTTACAATGACGGCCAAACCCGGACCACGCTGGGCCAAATGTACGCCGCCCTATCGGACTCCCAATCAGGACCGGGTGTGATGCAGCCTGTAACAAACCTTGCAGGAATATTATCCAGGCCTGTAGCTTTGGAGCATTTAAGCTCTGGTAGCATATTAGCTATTTTGGCTGTTCTTAAAAGAGAAAGAGTTTGGCTGAACCCACAACTCGGCATAATAATACTTGACTTGGTTGTTCTAAACCAGAACTGGTGGGCAGCTTGCTAACCAGCTTGCTGGCAACAGAAGTAAAACAATGATTGCCTTCATTGGCAACCTCTGCTTTGTCATATACCCTGATGTTCAGTCCAATACTGTTTGCTTTGTTTTTGGTAGCACTACTACAGCCTAGTTCCTTAAATGATTTCAAAAGCTTTTTAGGGTCACTTTTGTTTTCAATTATTTTATCAGCAAAGTAATCCCTGTTAGCTTCATCCATCCTGCTCTGTGCTTCATCCATCCTGCTCTGTGCTTCATCCATCCTGCTCTGTGCTTCATCCATCCTGCTCTGTGCTTCATCCATCCTGCTCTGTGCTTCATCCATCCTGCTCTGTGCTTCATCCATCCCGCTCTGTGCTTCATCCATCCCGCTCTGTGCTTCATCCATCCTGCTCTGTGCTTCATCCATCCTGCTTTGTGCTTCATCCATCCTGCTCTGTGCTTCATCCATCCTGCTCTGTGCTTCATCCATCCTGCTCTGTGCTTCATCCATCCTGCTCTGTGCTTCATCCATCCTGCTCTGTGCTTCATCCTTCCTGCTCTGTGCTTCATCCATCCTGCTCTGTGCTTCATCCATCCTGCTCTGTGCTTCATCCTTCCTGCTCTGTGCTTCATCC
>NC_143045.1:33302500-33362500 GCF_057628025.1 Oncorhynchus mykiss
TGTGTGTGTGTGTGTGGGTGTGTGCGTGCCTGCGTGCGTGTGTGTGGGTGCGTGCGTGCGTGCCTGCGTGCGTGCGTGCGTGGGTGCGTGCGTGCGTGGGTGCGTGTGTGCAGGTGCGTGCGTGCGTGCATGGGTGCGTGCGTGCGTGTGTGGGTGCGTGCGTGCGTGCGTGCGTGCGTGTGTGCGTGCGTGCGTGCGTGTGCGTGCGTGTGCGTGCGTGCGTGCGTGCGTGCGTGTGTGTGTGTGTGTGTGTGTGTGTGTGTGCGTGCATGTTGCCAAACCATAAAACTGGAAGAACATGACAGAAGGGATTTTGGGAGTTGTAAGTACAGGGTGTCAGGGAATCCATTTAATAACTTAAATGGAGAGAGAGAACATAGCTGTGCTTTAGTGTGTGTGTACATGCGTTATCATGTGCGTGTGTTAATTAACAGCAGTTACATAGAAGCAGTAACTCCCTCTCTGTGATGATGTGACTACTAATAACCCTGGTCTACATCAGACTAGTGTGTGGTATTAACCTCTAATAACCCTGGTCTACATCAGACTAGTGTGTGGTATTAACCTCTAATAACCCTGGTCTACATCAGACTAGTGTGTGGTACTAACCTACCCCCACCACCTCCACTACCTCCACTACCTCGTACCTCCATTACCTCGTACCTCTTCTACCTCCACTACCTCCACTACCTCGTACCACCACTACCTCAACTTCTTAGTATCCCCACTACCTCCACTACCCCCACTACGTCCACTACCTCACACCCCCACTACCTCAACTATCTCGTACCTCCATAACCTTCACTACCTCCACAACCCATACCACGACTACCTCATACATTCACTACCTCCACTACCTCATACCTCCACTACCTCCATTACCTCGTACCCCCATTACCTCCACTACCTGGTACCTCCACTACCTCCACTACCTCGTACCTCCACTACCTCATACCTCCACTACCTCATACCTCCATTACCTTATGCCTCCACTATCTCCACTACCTCATACCTCCACTACCTCAACTACCTCGTACCTTCATTACCTCATACCTCCACTACCTCATACCTCCACTACCTCGTGCCCCCACTACCTCCATTACCTCGTACCCCCATTACCTCCACTACCTGGTACCTCCACTACCTCCACTACCTCGTACCTCCACTACCTCATACCTCCACTACCTCATACCTCCATTACCTTATGCCTCCACTATCTCCACTACCTCATACCTCCACTACCTCAACTACCTCGTACCTTCATTACCTCATACCTCCACTACCTCGTGCCCCTCTACCTCCACTACCTCATGCCTGCACTACCTCGTACCTCCACTACCTCGTACCCCTCTACCTCCACTACCTCATACCTCCAGTACCTTAACTACCTCCACTACCTTCACTACCACCACTACCTTGTACATCCAATACCTCCACTACCTCCACTACTTACACTAGCTCATACAACCACTACCTCCACTGCCTCATACCTCCACTACCTCCACTACCTCATATCTCCACTACCTCATTCCTCCACTACCTCATACCTCCACTACCTTGTATCTACACTACCTCCACTACCTCATACCTCCACTACCTCCACTACCTCATACCTCCACTACCTCGTGCCCCCACTACCTCGTACCCCCACTACCTTGTACCCCCATTACCTCCACTACCTCATACTTCCACTACCTCAACTACCTCCACTATCTTAACTATCTCAACTACCTCCACTACCTCATACTTCAACTACCTCGTACCTCCACTACCTCCACTACCTCATACCTCCACTACCTTCACTACTTCCACTAACCCCTCTACCCCCACTAACCCCTCTACCCCCACGTACCCCTCTACCCCACTAACCCCTCTACCCCCACTAACCCCTTTACCCCCACTAACCCCTCTACCCCCACTAACCCCTCTACCCCCACTAACCCCTCAACCCCACTAACCTCTCTACCCCCACTAACCCCTCTACTCCCACTAACCCCTCTACCCCCACTAACCCCTCTACCCCACTAACCCCTCTACCCCCACTAACCCCTCAACCCCCACCAACCCCTCTACCCCCACTAACCCCTCTACCCCCACTAATCCCTCTACCCCCACTAACCCCTCAACCCCCACTAACCCCTCTACCCCCACTAATCCCTCTACCCCCACTAACCCCTCTACCCCCACTAACCCCTCTACCCCCACCAACCCCTCTACCCCTCTAACCCCTCAACCCCCACTAACCCCTCTACCCCCACTAACCCCTCTACCCCCACTAACCCCTCTACCCCCACTAATCCCTCTACCCCCACTAACCCCTCTACCCCCACTAACCCCTCTACCCCCACCAACCCCTCAACCCCCACCAACCCCTCAACCCCCACTAACCCCTCTACCCCTCTAACCCCTCAACCCCCACTAACCCCTCTACCCCTCTAACCCCTCAACCCCCACTAACCCCTCTACCCCCACTAATCCCTCTACCCCCACTAACCCCTCTACCCCCACTAATCCCTCTACCCCCACTAACCCCTCTACCCCCACTAACCCCTCTACCCCCACCAACCCCTCAACCCCCACTAACCCCTCTACCCCCACCAACCCCTCAACCCCCACTAACCCCTCTACCCCCACTAATCCCTCTACCCCCACTAATCCCTCTACCCCCACTAACCCCTCTACCCCCACTAATCCCTCTACCCCCACTAACCCCTCTACCCCCACTAACCCCTCTACCCCTACCAACCCCTCAACCCCCACTAACCCCTCTACCCCCACTAATCCCTCTACCCCCACTAACCCCTCTACCCCCACCAACCCCTCAACCCCCACCAACCCCTCTACCCCCACTAACCCCTCTACCTCGTAGCCCTGTTACTCCTTGTTTACAGTCTCATTATTCTCATCATTACTATTACTTTGAGTTTTTGCACATTTTTCATTCGTCTTACCTTTTAACACTGCAACGTTCGGAAAGTCTGGCAAGTAAATATTTCACGGTAAAGTCTTATACACCTGTTGTATTCGGAACATGTGACAAATAACATTTTATTTGATTTGGTTTCCCGAAATGGTTGGGCAAGACAGAGATATATTCTCCATGATTACATCATCAACACAATCCTGCCATGCATGCCTTCATGAAAGATCTACCGTATGTGAGGGAATACATTTTTTTTAAATGATATAAGAGCATTTATAAACAAACAGCTTCCCAACCTATGATCCACCATCATCATCATTATTGTCCTCTTCATCGTCACCATCATATATCATCACCATCATAACTGTCAATATATCCGTGTCATCGCGATTGTCGATCACATACATACACACACACACACACACACACACACACACACACAAGCATACGCACACAGATACACACAGAGTAAGTAGCTCAGTGCGGCTCTTCTCCATGCTAATACATTACTGTTCTCTATAATCCACACACACACACACACACACACACACACACACACACACACACACACACACACACACACACACACAGACACACACACACACACACACACACACACACACACACAGACACAGACACAGACACACACACACACAGAGTAAGTAGCTCAGTGCGGCTCTTCTCCATGCTAATACATTACTGTTCTCTATAATCCGGTGACTACAAATACTGCATCCAAAGGAAGAAGGTTTCTACTGACTGAGAGACATAAAACAGATGAGACAACACACACACACACACACACACACGCACACGCACCCACACACACACACACACAAACGCACACACACTCACACACACACACTCACACACACACTGACAGAAGAGTGAATATGAAAACATGTGACCCTGAGCTCTGCTGTTCCTGAATGAAGGAGTGATATACTTGCTCGTCGATTCAGGCCTCTGAGACGCTTCAGAAAACTACTGAAGGTCAGACAATTACCATTTTCATTCTGTATGTTGGTCACGCCAGAGCAAAAGCCGGAGCTTAATTTAGAGATTGATTTACCACACCTGTTTAGAGGAGAAAGAAGGTAAAAGACTCAGAGAGAGAGAGAGAGAGAGAGACCGATGGAGAGAGGAAAAGAGATAGAGAGTGAGCAAGATGAAATTGTTCCGCTTGTTATTCCCTGCCTCAGGAAAAAGAGGGAAAACTGTCGGAGCAGACGGATACATTCAAGGAGCAGCGCTTCATTTCCCAAACACTCCTCCCCTGATGATCCCAGAGTGTGTGTGTGTGTGTGTGTGTGTGTGTGTGTGTGTGTGTGTGTGTGTGTGTGTGTGTGTGTGTGTGTGTGTGTGTGTGTGTGTGTGTGTGTGTGTGTGTGTGGTTTAACTATCCTACTGGGGACCAGCAGTCCTCACAAGGATAGTAAAACAAGGAAATGTGTGGACATTTTGCCGGTCCCCACATGGAAAAAAACTATTTTAGGCTTAGTGGTTAGGTTTAGTGACAGGGTTAGGTTTATGGTTATGAGTTTAGGGTTAAGGTTAGGTTAAGGCTTAGGGCTAGGGTTAGGTTTAGGGTTAGGGAAAATAGGATTTTTGATGGGAATCAATTGCTTGGTCCCAACAAATATAATAAAACAAACTGTGTGAGTGTTAGAAACCCTGTTACTGTGACTGGAGGGAGGCCCTGTTACTGTGACTGGAGGGAGGCCCTGTTACTGTGACTGGAGGGAGGCCCTGTTACTGTGACTGGAGGGAGGCCCTGTTACTGTGACTGGAGAGAAACCCTGTTACTGTGACTGGAGGGAGGCCCTGTTACTGTGACTGGAGGGAGACCCTGTTACTGTGACTGGAGGGAGGCCCTGTTACTGTGACTGGAGAGAAACCCTGTTACTGTGACTGGAGGGAGGCCCTGTTACTGTGACTGGAGGGAGACCCTGTTACTGTGACTGGAGGGAGGCCCTGTTACTGTGACTGGAGGGAGGCCCTGTTACTGTGACTGGAGGGAGACCCTGTTACTGTGACTGGAGTGAGACCCTGTTACTGTGACTGGAGGGAGGCCCTGTTACTGTGACTGGAGGGAGGCCCTGTTACTGTGACTGGAGGGAGACCCTGTTACTGTGACTGGAGAGAGACCCTGTTACTGTGACTGGAGTGAGACCCTGTTACTGTGACTGGAGGGAGGCCCTGTTACTGTGACTGGAGGGAGACCCTGTTACTGTGACTGGAGGGAGGCCCTGTTACTGTGACTGGAGGGAGGCCCTGTTACTGTGACTGGAGGGAGACCCTGTTACTGTGACTGGAGAGAGACCCTGTTACTGTGACTGGAGTGAGACCCTGTTACTGTGACTGGAGGGAGGCCCTGTTACTGTGACTGGAGGGAGACCCTGTTACTGTGACTGGAGTGAGACCCTGTTACTGTGACTGGAGTGAGACCCTGTTACTGTGACTGGAGTGAGACCCTGTTACTGTGACTGGAGTCAGACCCTGTTACTGTGACTGGAGTGAGACCCTGTTACTGTGACTGGAGTGAGACCCTGTTACTGTGACTGGAGGGAGGCCCTGTTACTGTGACTGGAGGGAGGCCCTGTTACTGTGACTGGAGGGAGGCCCTGTTACTGTGACTGGAGTGAGACCCTGTTACTGTGACTGGAGGGAGGCCCTGTTACTGTGACTGGAGTGAGACCCTGTTACTGTGACTGGAGTGAGACCCTGTTACTGTGACTGGAGGGAGGCCCTGTTACTGTGACTGGAGGGAGACCCTGTTACTGTGACTGGAGGGAGGCCCTGTTACTGTGACTGGAGGGAGGCCCTGTTACTGTGACTGGAGTGAGACCCTGTTACTGTGACTGGAGTGAGACCCTGTTACTGTGACTGGAGGGAGGCCCTGTTACTGTGACTGGAGGGAGGCCCTGTTACTGTGACTGGAGGGAGGCCCTGTTACTGTGACTGGAGTGAGACCCTGTTACTGTGACTGGAGTGAGACCCTGTTACTGTGACTGGAGAGAGACCTTGTTACTGTGACTGGAGAGAGACCCTGTCTAGAGAGAGACCCTGTTATTGTGACTGGAGTGAGACCCTGTTACTGTGACTGGAGAGAGACCCTGTTACTGTGACTGGAGAGAGACCCTGTTACTGTGACTGGAGTGAGACCCTGTTACTGTGACTGGAGTGAGACCCTGTTACTGTGACTGGAGTGAGACCCTGTCTGGAGGGAGACCCTGTCTGGAGAGGGACCCTGTCTGGAGAGAGACCCTGTCTGGAGAGAGACCCTGTCTCGAGAGTGACCCTGTCTGGAGCGAGACCCTGTCTGGAGAAAGACCCTGTCTGGAGAGAGACCCTGTGACTGGAGAGAGACCCTGTCTGGAGAGAGACCCTTTCTGGAGAGAGACCCTGTTACTGTGACTGGAGAGAGACCCTGTTACTGTGACTGGAGAGAGACCCTGTTACTGTGACTGGAGAGAGACCCTGTTACTGTGACTGGAGAGAGACCCTGTTACTGTGACTGGAGAGAGACCCTGTTACTGTGACTGGAGAGAGACCCTGTTACTGTGACTGGAGAGAGACCCTGTTACTGTGACTGGAGTGAGACCCTGTCTGGAGGGAGACCCTGTCTGGAGCGAGACCCTGTCTGGAGAGAGACCCTGTCTGGAGAGAGACCCTGTCTCGAGAGTGACCCTGTCTGGAGCGAGACCCTGTCTGGAGAAAGACCCTGTCTGGAGAGAGACCCTGTGACTGGAGAGAGACCCTGTCTGGAGAGAGACCCTTTCTGGAGAGAGACCCTGTTACTGTGACTGGAGAGAGACCCTGTTACTGTGACTGGAGAGAGACCCTGTTACTGTGACTGGAGAGAGACCCTGTTACTGTGACTGGAGTGAGACCCTGTTACTGTGACTGGAGTGAGACCCTGTCTGGAGGGAGACCCTGTCTGGAGAGAGACCCTGTCTGGAGAGAGACCCTGTCTGGAGAGAGACCCTGTTACTGTGACTGGAGTGAGACCCTGTTACTGTGACTGGAGTGAGACCCTGTCTGGAGGGAGACCCTGTCTGGAGAGAGACCCTGTCTGGAGAGAGACCCTGTCTGGAGAGAGACCCTGTTACTGTGACTGGAGAGAGACCCTGTTACTGTGACTGGAGTGAGACCCTGTCTGGAGGGAGACCCTGTCTGGAGAGAGACCCTGTCTGGAGAGAGACCCTGTCTGGAGAGAGACCCTGTCTGGAGCGAGACCCTTTCTGAAGGGAGACCCTGTCTGGAGCGAGACCCTGTCTGGAGAGAGACCCTGTCTGGAGAGAGACCCTGTGACTGGAGAGAGACAATGTGACTGGAGAGAGACCCTGTCTGGAGAGAGACCCTGTGACTGGAGAGAGACCCTGTCTGGAGAGAGACCCTGTCTAGAGCGAGACCCTGTCTGGAGTGAGACCCTGTCTGGAGAGAGACCCTGTGACTGGAGTTAGACCCTTTCTGGAGTGAGACCCTGTTACTGTGACTGGAGTGAGACCCTGTTACCATTATTGGAGTGAGACCCTGTTACTATGACTGGAGTGAGACCCTGTTACTATGACTGGAGTGAGACCCTGTTACTATGACTGGAGAGAGACCCTGTTACTGTGATTGGAGTTAGACCCTTTCTGGAGAGAGATCCTGTTACTGTGACTGGAGAGGGACCCTGTTACTGTGACTGGAGTGAGACCCTGTTACTGTGACTGGAGAGAGACTCTGTTACTGTGGCTGGAGTTAGACCCTTTCTGGAGAGAGACCCTGTTACTGTGACTGGAGAGGGACCCTGTTACTCTGACTGGAGTGAGACCCTGTCTTTAGAGAGACCCTGTTACTGTGACTGGAGAGGGACCCTGTTACTGTGACTGGAGTGAGACCCTGTTACTGTGACTGGAGAGAGACTCTGTTACTGTGGCTGGAGTTAGACCCTTTCTGGAGAGAGACCCTGTTACTGTGACTGGAGAGGGACCCTGTTACTCTGACTGGAGTGAGACCCTGTCTTTAGAGAGACCCTGTTACTGTGACTGGAGAGGGACCCTGTTTCTGTGACTGGAGTGAGACCCTGTTACTGTGACTGGAGAGAGACTCTGTTACTGTGGCTGGAGTTAGACCCTTTCTGGAGAGAGACCCTGTTACTGTGACTGGAGAGGGACCCTGTTACTCTGACTGGAGTGAGACCCTGTCTTTAGAGAGACCCTGTTACTGTGACTGAAGCGAGACCCGGTTACTGTGACTGGCGAGAGACCCTGTCATCCTGTCTGCCATCTACCAATGTCTCCTCCCCATCTAAAGTGGACTGGAACAAAACATTGCCTCACATCTCTCAGATCGAGAGAGTGAGAGAGAATGGTAATGGAATAAGACAGTGGATCATCAGCAGAGTCCTTTCTCCAGCTCTAACAATTACAGACAATAAGACACTAATCCACCACTGCTGTTCTACACACACACACACACACACACACACACACACACACACACACACACACACACACACACACACACACACACTCATTTGATACACACAGCAATACACACATACGCAGACACAGGTTCATCAGAGCGGAACCCTAAGAACAGACCCAGAGCCCAGGTCACTACTGACACACACACACACACACACACACACACACACACACACACACACACGCACAAACAAACAAGCCCATGTCCCGGACAGCACACAGTATTACAGTCAGTCTGCAATAGTGTTGTCATGATACCAGAATTTTCACTTCGATACTGATACCAGGTTTAGTATCGCGATACTCTATACCATCACGATAATTGATACCAAAACGATATCAAAACAAGACAGATCTTTTGAGTTCAATATCATTACTTTTGAAATGTTTGATGACAATTTTTCAGCTACATATGCATTAACGAATCATACAATCAATTTGACTTTGCTTTTATCAATCTAACAAAACAACATAATGGTGATCATTTATTCGAATGGTAAATCTCTATTGATAAACTGGGTAAATCAAGATGTTGCTTAGGTCTATTCACAATACAGGTGAATGCATATTCAATAGGAGTGTGTGAATGCAATGAGTTATTGAGCTTGTTTTGGCTGATGTCATGAGACTGCAGATGACAAACAATCTTTTGTTTTTTTTGCATTTGGGACATATTTATTGTTCTGATCAACAACATTTGCATAGAAGAAGCAATCTCTTCTTATGTAAGACCTCTAAGACCTAATGACGTCATTCACACTCCGTGAGAGAGACAGGAGAGACGGGACTAACTCAATGCTAGAAATAATGTAAAGCACAAAGCCTTATTATTATTATTATTATCATCAAAACAGCTTTCAAACCGATGTATATTCTTTTCAAGAGTCTAATTGTATTTCTACTTGACGTCAACTTCTGGAGATCGCAGTGGGGAAATTATTTATGCCTCTCTCACAGTTCATGAATGTAACGTCTGCTTCCAACTCACACTCTCAAACACATAGATCCCCTGAACAGAGCTCTCTCTAGATCCCAATCACCTGAATTCTGATCACCTGTTCACAAATCTGTATGTCATTATCACACACCATTTAGTTCAGTTCTGTGCAGCCCATCATTGTGAGGTATTGTTTGTTTTGTGACATCCTCCCGTGCATGATAGTTTTTGCCTGTCTCGAGACCTACTGGGGGACTGCAGACCTATACAGTCGCCCATGGCCTGCGAGTCATCCACGCCCTTCTCTCGTCCACTACGGTCTAATAGCCCCGAACCCATGCACCTCGGCCACGCCCCTCTCACGCCTGCCGAGAGACATCGGACGTTACGTGAAAAAGTGTGCCTCTATTGTGGAGAGAGTAACCACCTACTCAATAGCTGTCCCCCCCCCCCCCCCCCCCCCTCCCAACGAAGGGGTGACCACAACCCCTCCTCTTCCACCCGGTTTTAAGCACCTCTACGTTTTTGAATATTACCCAAAGGCAGTTTGGTATCCCGGCTCTTTCTGCTGATGGGGTCACTCAGTTTGTGGAGGGATGAGTGGACTCGGGGGCCTCAGGTAATTTAATTGACGAACAATTGGCACGACAGTTAAGAGTCAAACTAATCCCTGCAAATCCTCCCTTTATGATTAATGTGCTGGACGGACAACCGCTCGGAACTGGTCTTGTGACTTGCATACCCAAAAGTATCACTCCTCGGATTGGCCTCCTTCACTCTGAGGTCATTCAGTTAATGGTGTTGTCTTCCCCTAAAGAACCCCTCATCCTCGGTCACCCCTGGCTAAGTCTTCACGACATTTCCATCTCCTGGCGGCAAAGGGAACTGCTGTCATGGTCTCCTGCCTGTTTTACGAACTGCTTCAATCTACCTTGTCTAGCCACCTCTATAGAAGGATCGGAGTCTGCCATTCCAACCCACATCCCACCTGTATATGCCCAGTTCCATAGTGTCTTCAGTCCATTCTGCCCCCTCATCGCCTGGAGGACAGTGTGATCAACCTCCTTCCTGAGGCATCGCCCCCTCAGGGTCGGATCTACCCTTTGTCCATTCCAGAGAATGAGGCTATGGACACCTATATACTGTAGAAGAGGCCCTCGACATGGGATTCATCCGTCCATCCACGTCGCCGGCTGCATCCAGTTTCTTTTTTGTGAAAAAAAAGGGATGGTAGTCTCTGTCCCTGCATAGATTACTGACCCCTCAAAGACATTACCATCAAGAATCGCTTCCATCTTTCTCTGATTCCGGCCGCACTAGAACAAGTTGGACCTATGTAGTGCTTACAGCCTGGTCCGTATCCAAAGTGGGGATGAGTGGAAGGCGGTGTTCATCACCGTTAGGGGTCACTACAAATACCTGGTTATGCCCTACGGTGTACCAATGCTTCCGCAGTCTTCCAGTCCTTCATGAATGAAGTTTTCCAGGACATGATCAACCAGTTCCTCATCGTGTACATTGACCATATCTTGATCTACTCTCACTCCATTTGAGAACACATACAACATGTGCAACAGGTCCTCCAATGGCTACAGGATCACAATCTTTATGTCAAGGTTACTACGGTAACCTTCCTAGGTTTCGTGTTGACACCAGGAGGGGTTAACATGGATAAAGGCAAAGTCACGGCCGTGCTTAACTGGCCCAAATCTAACACCATAAAGGAACTACAACGTTTCCTAGGATTTTCCAACTACTACCGTCGATTCATCCAAAACTGCAGCAGCACAACCGCTCCACTCTCAGCTCTTACCAGTCAAAAAACCTGTACACTGCGGTGCCACTGGTTCGAGGGAGCTCGTCACCCATTCCTTGTCCTTACCGACCACCGCAATTTGGAGTACTTAAGAAGTGCTAAGAGGCTCAACCCCCAGACAGGCTTGCTGGGCACTCTTCTTCACCCGCTTCAACTTTACAGTCACCTATCTGCCTGTCAATAAAAATGTGAAGGCTGATTCCTTATCCGTTTATTTGATTCCCCTTCCTCTAACCCAGCTCCCGAGCCCATCCTGCCTCAGTCTTGTGTCGTGGGACCCATACAGTGGGCAATACAATCTGGGGTCCAAGAGGCCCTATGCCACGACCCAGCACCTCGCGACACCCCTGCAGGTGTCCGTCAGACCCCAACTAATGCAGTGGTGCCATACCTCGCTGAGTTCTGCCAGCCTGGGATCACCCGGACCACAGAGCTACTGACACGCACATTCTGGTGAACATCCCTAACAGCAGATGTCCAAGATTACGTTCTTTCCTGTCCCATCTGTGCATCGGCAAAGAGCCCTCGCCAACTACCTACAGGTAAGCTCGAGCCTTTATCTACACCACACAGACCATGGTCCCACATCACCATGGATTTCCTCACTGATCTGCCAGACTCTTCGGGCTTCACTACTATTCTAGTGGTAGTGGACCGGTTCTCCAAGATGTGCCAACTCATTCCCTTTCCGCATCTACCTAATGCCATGGAAATGGCCGAGTGCAAGGTCCAACAGGTGTTGTGTCTGTATGGGATCCCGGAAGACATTGTTTCAGATTGGGGACCCCAGTTCATCTCCGGGGCTTGGCGAGCCTTCTGCAACCGACTGGGGGTCTCCATCAGCCTATCCTCCAGATACCAACCCCAAACCAATGGCAGACAGAACGCCTGAATCAGGAAATTAGGTAAGTACCTTCGCCAACACTGCACCCAAAAACCACACAAGTTGAGCTGTTATCTAGCCTGGCCCGAAAACGCACAGAACTCCCTGGTGCAGTCCTCACTCCATCTCACTATTTTTCAGTCTGTCCAACCCCCCGTGTTCCCATGGGAGACAGAGCCCGGAAATGTGCCTGCCGTCGATGAGTGAGTGGTTTCGTTGGAGCGAGCAGGTTTGGGAGACCACACATCAGCACAGGCATCAAGCTTCCCTCTCCCAGAAACGGTCCAACCTGCTCCACTCTTTCACCCTTGGCAACATATGTGGCTCTCTACCCAGGACATCCGGCTTTGTGACCCCTGCAAAATGTTCAGTCCCCGGTTCATTGGTCCCTTCAAAATAATACACCGCATCAATTCTGTCACCTATCATCTCCAGTTGCCCCGCCATTACCGGATCTCCTCATCCTTCCATGTGTCCCTTCTCAAGTCTGTGACGTACAGCCCTGTCCATCCTCCAGTGGCGCACCCCCTCCATTTGACAATGGCGGTGTACCGGCTGATTCTGTCCAAGCCCTCCTTGACTCCAAGTGCCTGGGTGGTTGCATCCACTACCTGGTGGCTTGGGAGGGGTACAGACCCGAAGAACGGTCCCGGGTACCCGCCCAGGACATCCTCGACCCAGCCATGATCCTGGCTTTTCACCGTCAGGGGGGGGGGGGGGGGCTACTGTGACATCTGCTTCCAACTTACACTCTCAACCACAGATTCCCTGAACGCAGCTCACTCTCCAGATCACAATCACCTGAATTCTGATCACCTGTTTACACACCTGTATGTCATCATCACACACTATTTAGTTCAGTTCTTTACACCCCATCATTGTGAGGTATTGTTTGTTTTGTGACACACTTCTATTCGGAGCTCTGTTTTTCCCTGTAATTTACTCCTCCCGTGTATGATAGTTTTCGCCAGCCTCACTAGTGACGCCTTTTGCCTATTCCCTGCCTGTACTTTAACCTATCGGATTTCCTGTTATCAACCTATTGCCTGATCTCCTGGATGACATTGCTAGCCTTTTCTCTGTCTGTACTGTTGCCTGTTTGGAACCCCTGTGTATGACCTTCCGCCTGCTCCTGGATGACGTTGCTAGCCTTTTCCTTGCCTGTAATGTTGCCTTTTTGGACCCCTCTGTATGACCTTCTGCCTGCCCCTGGAACCAGCTACTTGCCTCCTCCTGTGGTCCTTTACAATAAACACCTGCTGCGCCCTGTGCTTGAAACCAGCTCTCTGTCTCCCATCGTGTTCATTACAATGAGTCACCACTCTAAAGAATAATTTCAATGGCATTTTTTGCACTCAGATTGTTACCCTTCTGGTCACTTTATTTTTCCTGTAATCAACAATGACATTTATTATTACTAAAATGTCTGTGTACAATTTGAAACTTAAAAAAATGATCAGATAATGGAATATTTGGAAAAGCGTATTCTCCATTGGCTAACCAAGTTCCCTAATGATTTACTTACTATAATAGGTCGGGGATTGGAATATTGCTCTGAATCATTTAATTGATAGATGGCCTCCGGGACAGTCAACTTCTATGAAGACAAGTTGGAGGCAGTTTATAGAAAGATTTACTATTACAGATATTTGAAGAGTAAAGTTTCCTAATGACAGGTCTTTCACTTGACGTAGTAAGGCACGCTCCACACAATCACGCATTGATTTTTGGTTGGCGTTAAATCTTTTTAATAAAGGGTATTTCTGTTAACATCCTGGCCACTCCCCTTACTGACCATAGAGATAATTACACTGTGTACAAAAACATTACATCGACCCAGTGCAAGGGAGTCAGTGGAAATAAAAAGGGGGTCTGGAGAAGACAAAAGATTTAAGTGCCTTTGAACAGGGTATAGTAGTAGGTGGCAGGTGCACCGGTTTGAGTGAGTGAGTCAAGAACTGCAAAGCTGCAGGTTTTTCACGCTCAACAGTTTCCCATGTGTATAAAGAATGGTCCACCACCCAAAGGACATCCAGCCAACTTGACACAACTGTGGGAAGCAATGGAGTCAACATGGGCCAGCATGCCTGTGGAACGCTTTCCACTCCTTGTAGAGTCCATGCCCTGATGAATTGATGCTGAACTGAGGGCAAAAGGTTGTGCAACTCATCATTAGGATAGTGTTCCTAATGTTTTGTACGCTCAGTGTATATTTGACTCTGTAAAGAACAATCTCAGCTAACGCTCAACACACAGAGTGCCTTCAAAAAATATTCACACCCCTCAACCTTTTCCACATTTTGATGTGTTACAGCCTGAATTAAAAAATTATTACATTGAGATGTGTTACTGGCTTATACATAATACATCATAGTGTCGGAGTGGAATTATGTTTTTAGAAATATTTACAAATTCATAAAAAATCAAAAGCTGAAATGTCTTGAATCAATAAGTATTCAACCCCTTTGTCATGGCAAGCCTAAATAAGTTCAGGAGTAAACATTTGCTTAGCAAGTCACAAAATAAGTTGCAAGTTGATGGGATGCTGGCCTTCTAAGCAGAGTTCCTCTGTCCAGTGTCTGTGCTCTTTTGCCCATCTTAATCTTTTATTTTTATTGGCCAGTCTGAGAGATGGCTTTTTCTTTGCAACTCTGCCTAGAAGGCTAGCTTCCCGGAGTTGCCTCTTCACTGTTGAGACTGGTGTTTTGCGGGTACTATTTAATGAAGCTGCCAGTTGAGGACTTGTGAGGTGTCTTTTTCTCAAACTAGACACTCTAATGTACTTGTCCTCTTGCTAAGTTGTGCACCAGGGCCTCCCACTCCTCTTTCTATTCTGGTTAGGGCCAGTTTGTGCTGTTCTGTGAAGAGAGTTGTACATCTTCAAAAAGTGCATAGGGGTACTTTCTATGCATCATTCCGAAACAAAACAAACTATGGAAGCGGTCTAAGGCACTGCATCTCAGTGCTAGAGGTGTCCCTACAGACCCTGGTTCGATCCCAAGCTGTATCACAACCAGCCGTGATCGGGAGTCCCATAGGGTGGCACACAATTGACACAGTTTCTTTCAGGTTAGGGGAGGGTTTGGCCGGGGGAGGCAGTCATTGTAAAATAAAAATTTGATCTTAACCGACTTGCCTAGAAAGATAAAGGTTAAATATATATATATATATTTTTAAGTAGGCAGAACACATCGGAGAAAGATTCTGTTGAATTGGCATGCACGACTCAGCCCGTACTCTACACAGACCAGTGGGACATAACCAATCAGAGCTGCACTAGGCCGATATGCAACTAGACCATTGCCATATATGGATTTGTGCCATTTACTTTGAACTGGACCGTGTTTACACTACAGCATGAGTGGTGGTGAGTAGATGCGCTTGTTTAAAGATCAAAGGGACCGCTGCATGGAGCCACTTGTGCACATTTTGTTCATATCCTTTGCTAGACAGTGAGATATTAGCCAGGTAATAGATCATTTGTAGTCAGCAATAGTGGAGAGATTGCTTAGTACAAGAGCAAATAGCCACAGCAGCCTACTTGTCCACTGTTAAAGCTGTAACTAAAAGCAGGTACAGCCTCAGTGTTCACAGTAAAACTGTAACTAAAAGCAGGTACAGCCTCAGTGTTCACAGTAAAACTGTAACTAAAAGTGGGTACAGCCTCAGTGTTCACAGTAAAAATGTAACTTAAAGCAGGTACAGCCTCAGTGTTCACAGTAAAACTGTAACTTAAAGCAGGTACAGCCTCAGTGTTCACAGTAAAACTGTAACTAAAAGCAGGTACAGCCTCAGTGTTCACAGTAAAACTGTAACTTAAAGCAGGTACAGCCTCAGTGTTCACAGTAAAACTGTAACTAAAAGTGGGTACAGCCTCAGTGTTCACAGTAAAACTGTAACTTAAAGCAGGTACAGCCTCAGTGTTCACAGTAAAACTGTAACTTATAGCAGGTACAGCCTCAGTGCTCACAGTAAAACTGTAACTTAAAGTGGGTACAGCCTCAGTGTTCACAGTAAAACTGTAACTTAAAGCAGGTACAGCCTCAGTGTTCACAGTAAAACTGTAACTAAAAGCAGGTACAGCCTCAGTGTTCACAGTAAAACTGTAACTTAAAGCAGGTACAGCCTCAGTGTTCACAGTAAAACTGTAACTAAAAGCAGGTACAGCCTCAGTGTTCACAGTAAAACTGTAACTTAAAGCAGGTACAGCCTCAGTGTTCACAGTAAAACTGTAACTTAAAGCAGGTACAGCCTCAGTGTTCACAGTAAAACTGTAACTAAAAGTGGGTACAGCCTCAGTGTTCACAGTAAAACTGTAACTAAAAGCAGGTACAGCCTCAGTGTTCACAGTAAAACTGTAACTTAAAGCAGGTACAGCCTCAGTGTTCACAGTAAAACTGTAACTTAAAGCAGGTACAGCCTCAGTGTTCACAGCAAAACTGTAACTAAAAGCAGGTACAGCCTCAGTGTTCACAGTAAAACTGTAATTAAAAGCAGGTACAGCCTAAATAAATTAGAGGGAACATTGGTGATGACCCTATTATAGTTGAAGAGATCATTTATTCTATGAACACCTTAAATATAATAAAACGTCTCCTGGGACTGATGGTATATCTGCTGAGTTTTACAAAACTTTTTCTCAACAGTTAGCCCCATTTCTGTTGGAGGTCTTTTCAGAAAGACTCTCCCTCCCAGTTTGAACTAAAGGTCTAATTACATTGATCCCTAAGCCCAAGAAAGATTAGCTTCTCCTGGATAATTAGCATCCAATCTGTCTTCTCAACAACGACTACAAAATATTACCCTATATATTTGCAAAAAGAATGAGTGGTATTGGACTCAATTGTAGAGGAGACCCAGTCTAGCTTCATGAGGAATAGACATACATTTATATCTAATAGTATCCGACTGGTGTTAATTAAACCATATGGACTATTCTGATCTAATCTTTGAAGATTAGTTTTATTGTCTTCTAAGACTTGTATGAAGCCTTCAATACAATGGAGCATGAATTTCTATTTTACTCCCTTGAGAAATTAGGTTTTTGGGAATTCTGCTTGCAACCCGACTTCTTACACATTTTTATTAAAAAGAGTGATATAAAAGGGATTTCCATTGCTGACAGAGATGTTATCATGAATCAGCTTGCAGATACTGACCAGATTCCTCGAGCAGTCGATGTGATAACTATACCAAAGCAAAGGGACTGAATACTTACGTAAATAACCTATCTTTTGTCTATCATTTTTTAAACATTTGCAAAACTGTCTAAAAAACAAACAAAAAAAATTGTCATTATTGTTTGTTGTGTGTAGATTGATGAGGGGGGAAAAAACAGTTGAATCCATTTTAAAATAAGGCTGTCATGTAACAACATTTTGAAAAAGTCAAGTGGTCTGAATACATTCCGAATGCGCTGCATCATATCGTTATTGTTTGTTTGTTTGTTTGTATTCTTCCTGTTTTGTGCAACAACAACAAACACAAACAAATATATATATATATATATATATATATATATATATATATATATATATATATATATATATATATATATACACACTACCGTTCAAAAGTTTCTGGTCACTTAGAAATGTCCTTGTTTTTGAAAGAAAAGCAACATTTTGGTTCATTAAAATAACATCAACTTGATCAAACACCAGTCTCAACGTCAACAGGGAAGAGACAACTCTAGGATACTGGTCTTCTAGGCAGAGTTCCTCTGTCCAGTGTTCTTTTGCCCATCTTAATGTTTTCTTTCTATTGGCCAGTCTGAGATATAGCTTTTACTTTACAACTCTGCCTAGAAGGCCAGCATCCCGGAGTCGCATCTTCGCTGTTGACGTTCAAACTGGTGTTTTGCGGGTACTATTTAATGAAGCTGCCATTTGAGGACTTTCGAAGCGTCTGTTTCTCAAACTAGACACTCTAATGAACTTGTCCTCTTGCTAAGTTGTGCACCGGAGCCTCCCACTCCTCTTTCTATTCTGGTTAGAGCAAGTATGCGCAGTTCTGTGAAGGGAGTACTACACCGCATTGTACCAGATCTTCAGTTTCTTGGCATGTTCTTGCATGGAATAGCCTTCATTTCTCAGTACAAAAATTGACTGACGAGTTTCAGAAGAAAGTACTTTGTTTCTGGCCATTTTGAGCCTGTAATCAGACCTACAAATGCTGATGCTCCAGATACTCAACTAGTCTAAAGTAGGCTAGTTTTATTGCTTATTTAATAAGAACAACACAACAGGTTTTTAGCTGTGCTAACATAAATGCAAATTGTTTTCTAATGATCAATTAGCTAATCCAAGTTTATCATTTTAAAAGGCTATCACAACGTGCCATTGGAACACAAGAGTGATGGTTACTGATAATGGGCCTTTGTATGCTTATGTAGATATTCCATTAACGATCTGCTGTTTCCTGCTAGAATAGTCATTTACAACATTAACAATGTCTACACTGTATTTCTGATCAATTTGAGGTTACTTTAATGGACAAAAAATATGCTTTTCTTTCAAAAACAAGGACATTTCTAAGTGACCCCAAACTTTGGGACGGTAGTGTATATATTTACACAGTTGAAGTTGGTTTTGGCAAGTCGGTTAGGAGATCTACTTTGTGCATTATACAAGTAATTTTTCCAACAATTGTTTACAGACAGATTATTTCACTTATAATTCACTGTATCACAAATCCAGTGAGTCAGAAGATTAAAAACACTAAGTTGACTGTGCCTTTAAACAGCTTGGAAAATTCCAGAAAAGTATGTAACTGCTTTAGAAGATTCTGATAGGCTAATTGACATAATTTGAGTCAATTGGAGGTGTACCTGTGGATGTATTTCAAGGCCTACCTTCAAATTCAGTGTCTCTTTGCTTGACATCATGGGAAAATCAAAAGAAATCAGCCAAGACCTCAGGCCTCCAATTGCTCTTAAATACAAGTAAAACTAAATGCATGCTCTTTAACCGATCGCTACCTGCACCTTACCCGCCTGTCCAACATCACTACTCTGGACGGCTCTGACTTAGAATACGTGGACAACTACAAATACTTAGGTGTCTGGTTAGACTGTAAACTCTCCTTCCAGACCCATATCAAACATCTCCAATCCAAAGTTAAATCTAGAATTGGCTTCCTATTTCGCAACAAAGCATCCTTCACTCATGCTGCCAAACATACCCTTGTAAAACTGACCATCCTACCAATCCTCGACTTTGGCGATGTCATTTACAAAATAGCCTCCAATACCCTACTCAACAAATTGGATGCAGTCTATCACAGTGCAATCCGTTTTGTCACCAAAGCCCCATATACTACCCACCATTGCGACCTGTACGCTCTCGTTGGCTGGCCCTCGCTTCATACTCGTCGCCAAACCCACTGGCTCCATGTCATCTACAAGACCCTGCTAGGTAAAGTCCCCCCTTATCTCAGCTCGCTGGTCACCATTGCATCTCCCACCTGTAGCACACGCTCCAGCAGGTATATCTCTCTAGTCACCCCCAAAACCAATTCTTTCTTTGGCCGCCTCTCTTTCCAGTTCTCTGCTGCCAATGACTGGAACGAACTACAAAAATCTCTGAAACTGGAAACACTTATCTCCCTCACTAGCTTTAAGCACCAACTGTCAGAGCAGCTCACAGATTACTGCACCTGTACATAGCCCACCTATAATTTAACCTAAACAACTACCTCTTTCCCAACTGTATTTTATTTATTTATTTATTTTGCTCCTTTGCACCCCATTATTTTTGTTTCTACTTTGCACATTCTTCCATTGCAAAACTACCATTCCAGTGTTTTACTTGCTATATTGTATTTACCTTGCCACCATGGCCTTTTTTGCCTTTACCTCCCTTCTCACCTCATTTGCTCACATTGTATATAGACTTGTTTATACTTTATTATTGACTGTATGTTTGTTTTACTCCATGTGTAACTCTGTGTCGTTGTATCTGTCGAACTGCTTTGCTTTATCTTGGCCAGGTCGCAATTGTAAATGAGAACTTGTTCTCAACTTGCCTACCTGGTTAAATAAAGGTGTTCTCAACTAGCCTACCTGGTTAAATAAAGGTAAAATAAATAAAAATAAATAAACAAAAGAAAAATAATGGTTCATCCTTGGGATGTTTCCTCCAAACATAACGATTGTCATTATGGTCGAACAGTTAGATTTTTGTTTCATCAGACCAGAGGACATTTCTCCAAAAAGTATGATCTTTGTGGAGTTGCAAACCATAGTCTGGCTTTTTTATGGCGGTTTTCTTCCTTGCTGAGCGGCCTTTCAGGTTATATAGGACTCGTTTTTACTGTGGATATAAATAATTTTGTACCTGTTTCCTCCAGCATCTTCACAAGGTCATTTGCTGTTGTTCTGGGATTGATTTGCACTTTTCGCACCAAAGTACATTCTTGCAAGCCGAAGAACACCATTTCAACCATGAAGCACAGGGGTGGCAGCATAATTTTTTATTTTACCTTCATTTAACTAGGCAAGTCAGTTAAGAACACATTCTTATTTTCAGTGGGTTAACTGCTTGGTTCAAGGGCAGAATGACAGATTTGTACCTTTGTTAGCTTGGGGATTTGTACTTGCAACCTTTTGGTTACTAGTCCAACACTCTAACAACTAGGCTACGCTGCCGCCCCATCATGTTGAGGATGTGCTTTGCTGCAGGAGGGACTGGTGCACTTCACAAAATAGATGGCAACATGAGAAAGGAAAATGATGTGGATATATTGAAGCAATATCTCAAGACATCAGTCAGGAAGTTAAAGCTTGATCACAAATGGGTCTTCCAAATGGACTATGACCCCAAGCATATTCCAAAGTTGTGGCAAAATGGCTTAAATACAACAATGTCAAGGTATTGGAGTGGACATCACAAAGCCCTGACCTCAATCCTATAGAAAGTTTGTGAGCAGAACTGAAAAAGCATGTGCAAGCAAGGCCTACAAACCTGACTCAGTTACACCAGCTCTGTCAGGAAGAATGGGACAAAGTTCCCCCAACTTATTGTGGGAAGCTTGCAAAAGGCTTCCTGAAATGTTTGACCAAAGTTAAACAATTTAAAGTCAATGCTGCCAATTACTAATTGAGTGTATGTAAACTTCTGACCCACAGGGAATTTTATGAAAGAAATGAAAGCTGAAATAAATCATTCTCTCTACTATTATTCTGACATTTCACATTCTTAAAATAAGTGGTGATCCTAACTGGCCTAAAACAGAGAACTTTTACGCAGATTAAGTGTCAGGAATTGTGAAAAACTGAGTTTAAATGTATTTGGCTAAGGTGTATGTAAACTTCCGACTTCAACTGTATATATATATATATATATATATATATATATATATATATATATATATATATATATATATATATTAAGGATAGACGTAACTGACGTGACTGAGGCGAGGGAGACAAATGATAAAATAAAGATTTTTGGCAATTATTGTTTTGGTGACAATCCTTTTTGCAGTCAGCATATTTTTCTTTGTGGTTTGCATGCTATCACAAAAAAGTATTATGGTAGTGAATTGGTGTTGTATTCTTATATTCAGCTTTAAGCTAGCAAGGAAAGTTAGCCTACAAAGCTGGAAGCTACCTGTGCTTCATTGCATTGTAAAGTGTTCTAGACATTGTTTTGCATACAGTAATGAACAGTTTCAACATTTCTACATGTCGTGTTGCATTATTCAGGTGTGTTAACTTCTGTTCAGTATGAGTGGGGAGCTAACATGATGCAGTCCAGGCTCCCAGTGGTTCCTCAGGACAGACTAGAGTCAGTATGAGAGGGGAGCTAGCATGATGCAGCCCAGACTCCCAGTGGTTCCTCAGGACAGACTAGAGCCAGTATGAGAGGGGAGCTAACATGATGCAGCCCAGACTCCCAGTGAGTTCAGTGGTTCCTCAGGACAGGCTAGAGCCAGTATGTGAGGGGAGCTAACATGATGCAGCCCAGACTCCCAGTGAGTTCAGTGGTTCCTCAGGACAGGCTACAGCTACCAATGACTAAGTGTAGCAGGCACAGTACGCTCGCGATATAAGGGGACATCGGCTGCGCTGATAGACAAACTTCGTCCACACTCAATGAGTAAAGGACGCTAAACACATTTGATATAAGTACCGAATGTAACAACATTCTAGTACTGAACCATTTTTCATGTTCTAGTGTTGAAAAAGTACAGACAGTAAGAGAGAGAGAGCAAGATAGTGAGAGAGTGATACCAATCAACACTGTTTTATCACACAGAGTCCCCAGTGGTATCAACACCACTGGGCACACAATGGCAGCCCAGTCCATGAAGATCTCATAATTTCCCTTCCAAATTCAACGTTTATTTTTTTATGCATTAAATCCACGTGGTTATAGGATATAGGGTTCAAATAGAAACATATCAAAGGTTTAGGTTTAGGCCTGGTAATTGCCGGGGACCTCACGACAGAACATTATCACGATACTTAGGTGCCGATACAATATGTATTGCGATTGTCATGATTCTATACAGTATGCGCTATGATTCGATACTGTGATTTCATTGCGATTTGTTGTTCCAAACATATTGCTCACCATATGTCTGCTGCAGAGAGACAAGATAGAAAATGAGAAATAAAACTTGCAATATTGTCAAAACGATAGGATATACTGTAAAGTGCCTTCAGAAGTATTCCCACCCTTAACTGTTTTCACATTTAGTTGTGTTACTGTCTGAATTTAGAATGGATTCAACTAAAAAAAAAAATGTCACTGGCCTACACAGAATACCCCTAAATGTATATATATACCCCTATACCCCTAATACCCCTAAATGTCAAAGTGGAATTCTGTTGATAGACATTTTTACAAATTAATCAAAAATTAAAAGGTGAAATGTCTTGAGTCAACCCCTTTGTCACGCCTACTCCCACTCCCCCTCTCCAGTGCTCGACATCACCGGTCTACTAACCACCGGTCCTGGCACCCTCATTACGCGCACCTGCTCCCCATCATTACGCGCACCTGCTCCCCATCACCTAGATCACCTTCCCTTTATTTAGTCCTCAGTAGCCTCAGTCATCAGGCAGTACTGGTTTTGTCTCTTTTAGTGTGCTTCTCTTGTTTTATTTATCTGCCTTTAATTATTATTAAACTCACCTTGTGCACCTGCTTCCTGACTCCCAGCGAATATGTTACACCCTTTGTTATGGCAAGCCTAAATAAGTTCAGGAGTGAACATATGCTTAACAAGTCACGTAATAAGTTGCATGGACTCACTCTGTGTGCAATAATGGTGTATTACATAATTTTTTTATGACTACTTAATTTCTGTACCCCACACATTCAATTATCTGTATGGTCCCTCGGTTGAGCAGTGAATTTCAAACATAGATTCAACCACAAAGACCAGGGAGGTTTTTAAATGCCTTGCAAAGAAGGGCACCTATTGGTAGATGGGTAAAAAATAAAAAAAGAAGACATTGAATATCTTTTAGAGCATGATGAAGTTATTAATTATATTGTGGATGGTGTATCAATACACCCATTCACTACAAAGATAAGGGGAGTCCTTCCTAACTCAGTTGCCGAAGAAGAAGGGAACCACTCAGGGATTTCACCAGGATGCTAATGGTGACTTTAAAACAGTTACAGAGTTTAATGGCTGTGATAGGAGAACAAATATTCCAAAACATGCATCCTGTTTGCAACAAGGCACTAAAGCAACACTGCAAAAAATGTGGCAAAAGGAATTCACTTTTTGTCCTGAATACAAAGTGTTATATTTGGGGCAAATCCAAAACACCACATTACTGAGTACCACTCTCCATATTTTCAAGCACAGTGGTTGCTGCATCATGTTATGGGTATGCTTGTAATCATTAAGGACTGGAGAGATTTTTATGATAAAAAATAAATGGCATGGAGCTAAGCACAGGCAAAATCCTGGTGGAAATTCTGGTTCAGTCTGCTTTCCACCAGACACTGGGAGATGAATACACCTTTCAGCAGGAAAATGACCTAAAACACAAGGCCAAATCTACATTGGAGTTACTTACAAATAAGAGAGTGAATGATTCTGAGTGGCCCGTTACAATTTTTTTAATTCTTCAAGCTCTGTCAAATTGGTTGTTCATCATTAATAGACAACCATTTTTAGGTCTTGCCACAGATTTTTTCAAGTATATTTAAGTGAAAACTGTAACTTCAAACAGAGCTTGAAGAATTAAAAAAATTGTAACGGGCAAATATTGTACAATCTAGGAGTGCAAAGCTGTTAGAGTCTTACTGAGAAAGTCTCACAGTTGTCATCGCCACCAAAGGTGATTCTAATATGTGTTGACTCATGGGTGTGAATATGTAAATATGTAAATTAGATATTCCATTTTCAATACATTTGCAAACATTTCTAAAAACATATTTTCACTTGGTCATTATGAGGAATTGTGTGTAGATGGGTAAGGAAAACATAACTAAATGTGGAATAAGTCAAGGGGTATGAATACTTTCTGAAGGCACTGTATCATTCAAAATATTATCCCTTTATGTAATTGTGTGGATTTGTTTCCACAATCAATAGTTACATTTAGGTATTATTTCCAAGTGGTTAAGGTCAGGGCTATGGTTTGGGGAAGGCTTAAATCTAAACTATGAACACTTATGCGCCATTACCATCAGGTATCATTGTGAACTGTGATGGAGCAGTGGTCTAAGCAGCTCTGTCTCCAAGCATCACCAGTTTGTGCCCAGTGCTTGGCAAGCTTTTTAAAACTTTTTTTGTGAGCGCTGACAAAGGCATATATCGATGTTCTCAGGACCTTTTCAAACGTCCGAAATCAAAGTATATTTCCAGTGATCAGGTTGGCCCAGTCACAGCCTTCTACAGTCAGAGGGAAGTCACCAACAGTTTTTCATATTTAAATAACAAAGCTGCCCTCAGCAGTAGCAGCAGCAGCTAGTGAGAGAGAGTAGTTGAGGATGACTTTGCCAAATTTGGTCTTGATAAGACAGCAGCTGCATCCTTAATTCAAAACATACACCAACACACGACCACACTTCAATTCCTTCCCCCATTGCCTTTATTGATAATATATTCCATTCCATCTCCAGGCAAGCCAATGATAGTGTCTTTTCATTTCCCTCTGTTACTCTTGATTCAATTTTCCAAATTAACCACAGAACTTTAGTCCTCGGGCCAAATTCCACACAGTGGAAATTGGCCTGGCTCAACAGTAGAAAACAAGTTATTGGGCCTCAATATGACACACAACTCTGGGACGATTGAAAGAAGGTTTAGACAGAGATTATCTCACAAGAAAGACCAGGTAATCCACATGGAATCCAACTGTTCCAATAGTTCTATTAAACTCCATTTACCAAGATGAGATCCATGGGGATTCCGTTAGGTTGACAGTGCAGATGTACTTCCTGAGGGATCTGGTCATCACATAGACCTCCCTCATTTCAATGTAGACATAGATCAGTCATGTTCTCAAGCTAAGCTGACACAGCAACCCCTTTCCCCTCTTCCAATAGTGAATGGTAGCCTCATATACACCTCACAGGCATTTGAGGCTTTCTCTATGTGTGTGGTACAAGGTTTGAGTGCATACGCGCACACATACACAAACTCTTATCTGGTAGTACTCACAGGCATTTGTGACGGCGAAGCTGTTAGCTGTCTCAATGTTGTCGACATGGGGTACCAGGTTGAAAGGAGCCTCTGTGGCATTGGGGCTGGTGTTGTGCAGGAAGATAGCCAATCGAAATGCCGTGTACTCTTGATCCGTGTTCCTGATAAACAGACCACCTAGATGAGGAGAAAAAGAGAGTTGGATTTTAACTGTGCTTCATTGGCACAGGGTGTCTTGAACTCGGTCCTGGGCCATTTTGGTTTTTGCTCTAGCACTACACTACATTCAAATAAACAACTAATCATCAAGCTTTGATTATTTGAATAAGTTGCATAGTGCTAGGAAAGAGAAAAAAAACGTGCACCCAGTACCGAGTTTGAGAAACCCTGCATTGGTGGGATATATGGGGGAGAGTGGGATATATGGGAGAGAGTGGAGAGACAGATATGGTAGAACATGGGGGAGATATGGCTGAGAGGGTGGGGTATTCTGAAATCTGTAGAGAGCAGGAGAGAGTAAGACAGATGGAGAGAGTAAGACAGAGGGAGTAGAGAGAGAGAGGGAGACAGATAGAGAGAAAGACAGATGGGGAGAGAGAGAGAAATTAAAATACATTGACAGAGGGAGAGAGAGAAAGAGAGAGAGACAGAGGAAGAGAAAGACAGAGGGAAATAGAGACAGAGAGAGAGAGAGATATACATCAGAAAGTAAGGTGGCAGATGAACAGAGGGAGAGTGGCGGGGAGGATGAGAGGGAGTGGGGAAATTATGACAGGGGAAGAGGGAGGAAGGGAGAAGGCAAGGCAGGAGGGCAACCACCTCCAATTGGCATGTCATTCACAAACATCCAAATGATCACCTCAAATGGCATGCCATTCACAAACATCCCAAACATCCCAAACATCACCTCAAATGGCATGTCATTCACAAACATCCCAAACATCACCTCAAATGGCATGTCATTCACAAACATCCCAAACATCGCCTCAAATGGCATGTCATTCACAAACATCCCAAACATCACCACAAATGGCATGTCATTCATAAACATCCCAAACTTCACCTCAAATAGCATGTCATTCACAAACATCCCAAACATCACCTCAAATGACATGTCATTCACAAACATCCAAATGATCACCTCAAATGGCATGTCATTCACAAACATCCCAAACATCACCTCAAATGGCATGTCATTCACAAACATCCCAAACATCACCTCAAATGGCATGTCATTCACAAACATCCCAAACATCACCTCAAATGGCATGTCATTCACAAACATCCCAAACTTCACCTCAAATAGCATGTCATTCACAAACATCCCAAACATCACCTCAAATGGCATGTCATTCACAAACATCCCAAACATCACCTCAAATGGCATGTCATTCACAAACATCCCAAACATCACCTCAAATGGCATGCCATTCACAAACATCCCAAACATCACCTCAACTGACATGTCATTCCCAGACATCCAACAATAGTGCAATAGAATTCAGGGTATTACAGAAGCCTGAATGCAACTCAAGATCACTGATCTTTCCTCTGCATTAATTACAGTAACATAAGTTTATTACTAAGCCTTTGAATGCAACATGACATGTTATTTTTACATTCTCCAAGAAATAGATTTCCCTCTGCCTTAAGTTCCATTCCACTTACGTGCATTGAAGCGATATGCAAATGCATTCTCAAGTGAACAGTCATACTGCGTGCTGTCCTGGGCTGGGCATTGGCTGTGGGGGGGTGTGTGTGTGTGTGTGTGTGTGTGTGTGTGTGTGTGTGTGTGTGTGTGTGTGTGTGTGTGCGTGCGTATCCAGCAGACCATATAAGCATAATAACTTTATCGGCAGCTCAGTGAAAAGAGCGAGACAGAGTCAGAGGCCAGTCTCATTACAGTGCCTCTCCTCCTGCACCCCACAAGGAGTGATGCAGAGCATACATTAACATACACCTCTAGAACAGAGCAGTGTGTGTGTGTGTGTGTGTGTGTGTGTGTGTGTGTGTGTGTGTGTGTGTGTGTGTGTGTGTGTGTGTGTGTGTGTGTGTGTGTGTGTGTGCGCGTGTGTGTCTGTCTGTCTGTCTGTCTGTCTGTCTGTCTGTCTGTCTGTCTGTCTGTCTGTCTGTCTGTTTGTGTGTGTGTGTATGACTGTTATTGGATGGGGTATGTAACTGACGAAGGGCAGTGGATCGTGTTTAATTTAATAGAAACTTTGATCCGGGGCTAGCCTGTGCTGAAGGGCTCGGACTCGGATCGGGTAGATAGGGTTATCCTGCTATGTATGGCACCGGAGGATGCTGCAGTGGCGATCTGACTCAGAACAGCACCGTACGGAACATTGCGCGCTAAAACATTCATGAGCGCAGGATGCCCGTTTTAAACTACAAATAACGCGAAAGAAGGGAAGAGCGAGACAGAGACAAAACGGAAGAAAGCGAGAGAGAGAGAGTGAGAGAGAGAGAGAGAGAGAGAGAGAGAGAGAGAGAGAGAGAGACAAAACGGAAGAAAGCGAGAGAGAGTGAAAGAGAGAGTGAGAGAGAGTGAGAGAGAGAGAGAGAGAGAGAGAGAGAGAGAGAGAGAGAGAGAGAGAGAGAGAGAGAGAGAGAGAGAGAGAGAGAGAGAGAGAGAGAGAGAGAGAGAGAGAGACAGGAAGGCATTTAGCTTTCCGTTCTCACCGCGGGAAAACAATTACCACAATTCTGAATAATCATCTGAGTCATCAGCCGAGAAACATACAAGGCTTTCCCTCCGTAGGCTACATAATGAACATACATAACGGCATTGCAAATCCACTTAGATAAATACACACGATTGGGGAAGAAAACCATTTAAAAGATGCCTTAAAACCTCGGCTATAACAGAGCTCTGTTCTAGACGCAGTCTTTATCCTACTCACCTATCTGAACGCTGCTGGGGAAAGCCCCAGTCGCCAGCCCCCATAGGGCGGAAAACACCCCGAGAAAGTGCGGGTAAATAATCCTCATTTTCCGTCCCTTAACAACTGTGGAGATACATAGAGGAGGAGGACACAAGGCGAGAGAGAAGGAAGGAAAAGAGAAGAAGAAGCCCGAGTTTTAGCAATCCATAGTGGGCTTGTTCCCCCCGCAGTGTCCGATGCCGCTGGAGAGAGATCTGTCAGGCTCGGTAAACGTAGCACATGCAAGATGGGTGGAAGAGAGAGGGAGGGAAGGAGGAAAAACTCGCCAGTGGTGAAGAGCGTCTACAGCCTGCATGGAAGGATTGGACATGCGCGCCCTCTCTCTCTCTCTCTCTTTCTCTCTCTCTCTCTCTCTCTCTCTCTCTCTCTCTCTCTCTCTCTCTCTCTCTCTCTCTCTCTCTCTCTCTCTCTCTCTCTCTCTCTCTCTCTCACACACACACACACACTCTCTCACACACACTCTCCACCCGCCCCTTCTTCAATATCTGTTTTCCCAACCTCTCTTCTTTAACTCGCTATTACGGTAAATCAAACAGCTCCTTTGATAAGGATTCGTCTGGTTTAGACAGCGGAGAGGGCTATAATCGTTAAGTGCGATGCGGCGGGGCTGTGGCGTGTGTGTGAAGGCGATTCAGGTGCTTTTATGGACAGTGTCCCTTCACCAGTGACAGAGGCCATTATTTTTAAACACTCTTTTGGGGTTTCTATAGCCTGATCATTGGGCCTAAGCACGTAGGCTACCGCATAGGCTACCCCGTACGTGAGTTGTGTGCGGGAATTAATTCCAACTCAAAGCGCGCGCTGTCTCTCCTCCCTCTTTCTCTCACTCTCTCCCTGTATGTGCGTGTTACTTGCACGCACCAATGGGATCTAACCCTTACTCCTGCCCTGCGCCGTTTTTCCCGCCACAGAGCCATCCATCTCCTTACACCCATTAAAACGCATGGCTAAACAAGCCCCATGCGAGAGCAGATGAAGGAGCGTGAGTAGGAGAGAGCGAGTTAGTCGAATAAAACGTGTGTTTTATTTTCTGTCCCGAGTGAGAATATGCCGGTGCAGAGCATCAGCTGTGACTCGCTTCTTATTCATAACCATTAGAGCCGCCGGTAAACCGACAGGCTGACAGATGGGCTGGGATCACAGATAGAAACGGTTATTTTTCTCTGAGTAAAACGGAACGCATCTTTATCTGGTCTCTCAATGACCACAGATGCCTATCTGTGTGGGCGCTAGCCTTCATTCAACTCCGAGCGTAGATAAATCATTTCCAGAGTGAATAATCTAATAATGGTCCAACTTCAAACACAGCATTAGCCTGCCGCTGTCCATGGTGCTGAAACCCCACTGAGACCCAGGGGAGACTGTAGACTAGCTAGGCTACTGGATACATAGTATTTCTGTTTTAACAATTTTGAAGTATACACCTTTAGTACAGCATTCAGCTCATTCAGCTTATGTTTGCCCCAGAGGCATACACAGAGTTGTGAGCAAAGAGTGTTGGCCACAGTAGGCAAAAGAACAGTGACTTTATTTTCCAAATACACCCATCAGAACGTCTTTGGCTACACTAGAACACTTGTAATTAAGCCTGTGAAGCTGATAGGCTACATCTTTGGCTACACTAGAACACTTGTAATCAAGCCTGTGAAGCTGATAGGCTACGTCTTTGGCTACACTAGAACACTTGTAATTAAGCCTGTGAAGCTGATAGGCTACGTCTTTGGCTACACTAGAACACTTGTAATCAAGCCTGTGAAGCTGATAGGCTAAGTCTTTTGCACTGCATAGAAGATGTATCTATGCCTGGTGTGCAATCAGTAACTTTGTATAGTGTAATGTATGCTTCCAACTCACACTCTCAAACACGTAGATCCCCTGAAGACAGCTCACTTTCCAGCCTACTTTCCAGCTCACATTCTCAAAACACATAGATCCCCTGAACACAGCTCACTCTCCAGATCCCAGTCACCTGAATTCTGATCACCTGTTTACACACCTGTATGTCATTATCACACACTATTTAGTTCAGTTCTGTGCACCCCATCATTGTGAGGTATTGTTTGTTTTGTGACACACTTCTATTCAGAGCTCTGTTTTTCCCGTGATGTAATCCGTAATACCGTGTATGATAGTTTTTGCCTGCCTCACTAACAACGCCTTTTGCCTATTCTCTGCCTGTACTTTAGCCTATCGGATTTCCTGTTATCAACCTATTGCCTGATCTCCAGGATGACGTTACTAGCCTTTTCCCTGTATGACCTTCTGCCTGCCCCTGGACCCAGCTACCTGCCTGCTCCTGTGGTCCTTTACAATAAGCACCTGCTGCGCCCTGCGTTTGAAACCAGCTCTCTGTCTCCCATCGTGTTCATTACATATAACTATATAGCCTACCATACTTGGTGGATGTGAATGCATTGAAAAGGCTTTCTGCTCAGTATAGACCCAGTAGTTGGTTGAAATCAATGAGCTATTGTTCTCCCTCAGCACCCCTCTCAGCCTGAGAGAGATGACTCTCCTTCTTTGTCACCCTGGACGGCTGAGTCTCACTCACACACACACACACACACACACACACACACACACACACACACTCACACACGCACACACGCACACACGCACACCCTACTAGGAGGGAAGATAGCCTTGCGCTTAGAGTAACCGAAAGGTATCTGGTACGAATCCCCAAGCCTACAGTCGTGGTCAAAAGTTTTGAGAATGACACAAATATAAATTTTCACAAAGTCTGCTGCCTCAGTTTGTATGATGGCACTTTGCATATACTCCAGAACGTTATGAAGAGTGATCAGATGGATCGCAATTAATTGCAAAGTCCCTCTTTGCCATGCAAATGAACCGAATCCCCCAAAAACATTTCCACTGCAGTTCAGCCCTGCCACAAAAGGACCAGCTGTGATCATGTCAGTGATTCTCTCGTTAACACAGGTGTGAGTGTTGACAAGGACAAGCCTGGAGATCACTCTGTCATGCTGATTGAGTTCGAAAAACAGGCTGGAAGCTTCAAAAGGAGGGTGGTGCTTGGAATCATTGTTCTTCCTCTGACAATCATGTTTACCTGCAAGGAAACATGTGCCGTCATCATTGCTTTGCACAAAAAGGGCTTCACAGGCAAGGATATTGCTGCCAGTAAGATTGTACCTAAATCAACCATTTATCGGATCATCAAGAACTTCAAGGAGAACGGATCAAATGTTTTGAAGAGGGCTTCAGGGCGCCCAAGAAAGTCCAGCAAGTGCCAGGACCACCTCCTAAAGTTGATTCAGCTGCGGGATCGGGGAACCACCAGTACAGAGCTTGGCAATGGCAGCAGGCAGGTGTGAGTGTGCATCTGCACGCACAGTGAGGCGAAGACTTTTGGAGGATGGCCTGGTGTCAAGAAGGGCAGCAAAGAAGCCACTTCTCTCCAGGAAAAACATCAGGGACAGACTGATATTCTGAAAAAGGTATCAGGATTGGACTGCTGAGGACTGGGGTAAAGTCATTTTCTCTGATCAATCCCCTTTCCGATTGTTTGTGGCATCCGGAAAAAAGCTTGTCCGGAGAAGACAAGGTGAGCGCTACCATCAGTCCTGTGTCATGCCAACAGTAAAGCATCCTGAGACCATTCATGTGTGGGGTTTCTTCTCAGCCAAGGGAGTGGGCTCACTCACAATTTTGCCTAAGAACACATCCATGAATAAAGAACAGTACCAACACATCCTCAAAGAGCAGCTACACCCAACCATCTAGGAACAGTTTGGTGATGAACAATGCCCTTTCCAGCATGATGGAGCATCTTGCCATAATGCAAAAGTGATAACTAAGTGGCTCCGGGAACAAAACATCGATATTTTGGGTCCATGGCCAGGAAACTCCCCAGAACTTAATCCCATTGAGAACTTGTGGTCAATCCTCAAGAGGTGGGTGGACAAACAAAAACCCACAAATTCGGACAAATTCCAAGCATTGATTATGCAAGAATGGGCTGCGATCAGTCAGGATGTGGCCCAGAAGTGAATTGAAAGCATGCCAGGGCGGATTGCAGAGGTCTTAAAAAGTAAGGGTCAACACTGCAAATATTGACTCTTTGCATCAGCTTCATGTAACTGTCAATAAAAGCCTTTGACACTTACGAAATGCTTGTAATTATACGACAGTATTCCATAGTGACATCTGACAAAAAATATCTAAAGAGACTGAAACAGCAAACTTTGTGAAAATTAATATTTGTGTCATTCTCAAAACGTTTGGCCACGACTGTACAAGGTGAAAATCTGTCAATGTGCCCTTGAGCAAGTTACTTAATCCTAATTGCACCAGGGTAGCCGTTGATAATGCCAGACCCTGGCCGTGACCCCGCTCTCCCAGGGTGTCTCAGGGACATTTGGGATATGCAAAAACACATTTCCAATTTACACATACGTATTAATACACACTAGTACATGTGTGGAGTTAAGCACCAACATTATTATTATGAATTATTATCACACACACACACACACACACACACACACACACACACACACACACACACACACACACACACACACACACACACACACACACACACACACACACACACACAAATACACTGCCCTCTACAGGTTATAACTCACCCCAGTAGCTCGGCGCTGACTGACTGTTAAATGGCCTGTGACATCATCCGTGTCCGTTAGCAGCCCTCTGTGGATCAGGATCACAGACCTCATCCTACATCACCCCCAGACACCTCATCCTACGCTTCATCATCCTACATCATCCGCAGACACATCAGCTCCGCCCAGCCTGACCTGAGGCCAACACGGATGGTGCCATCTTTCATGTGGTGCAACATTGTCACTGATTGCATTCTACTCCTCACTTGTAGCCTCACTTAAATAAGCCAAGAGGTCTAGATCTTTATGACCCAGGAGGTAGATGTAACAGTAGGGTCACATGTTCAAGCCATGCTTCAACAGTTAAATTAAAACTTTATCCGGCTAGGGTCCTTTTTTCTCAATTTCCGCCTGACCGACGTGCCCAAAGTAAACTGCCTGTTGCCCTGAAGCCAGGATATGCATATAATTGATACCATTGGAAAGAAAACACTTTGAAGTTTGTAGAAATTTTAGAATAATGTAGGAGACTAGAACATAATAGATATGGTAGCAGAAAATCCAAAGAAAAAACAACCTGAATTGTTTCTTTTTTGAGAGCCCATGCTCTTACAATGGAAGGTATAGCAAAATAATGAAATCTAGCTCCCATTATGCAATTCCTATGGCTTCCAGAGGGTGTCAGCACTCTATGTTCAAGGTTTCAGGCTTGTTTCTTCCAAAACGAGTAAGAAATATGAGTTTTAGTACTGGGACATTCTCTTGGAAATTTGTGTTTGGGAGCATGATGAAGACAAGACGCACCTGCTAATATCAGTTTCCTAGTGAACATTCTTCTTTCCGTATGAAATAGTATAGCTTGATTACATTTTAAGGTATCCGAGGAGTCAATAGAAACGTATTTTGACTTGTTTTAACAAAGTTTAGCGGTAGAGTTTTGGATTCCTTTCTCTGCATGTTGAACGAGTGGATTACTCAAATCGATGGCGCCATCTAAACTTACTTTTTGGGATATAAAGAAGGATTTAATCTAACAAAACAACACTACATGTTATTGCTGGGACCCTTTGGATGACAAATCAGAGGAGGATTTTCAAAAAGTGAGTGGATATTTAATCGCTATTTGTGAATTTATGAAACCTGTGCCGGTGGAAAAATATTTTGATGTGCAGCGACGTCCTCAAACAATCACATGGCATGTTTTCGCTGTAATGGCTACTGTAAATCAGACAGTGCAGTTAGATTAACAATAATTTTTAAGCCTTCAACCGATACAAGACACATGTATGTACCTACATGTTTAATATCCATAATTTTCCTGATTATTTATTTGAATTGGGCACCCTCCAGTTTCACCGGCAGTTGTCCCGCTAGTGGGACGCCTAGCCCTAAGAATTTGTAATCACAGTACACTTCTACTCCTCACCTCCTTGAGTATAAATACTCAACTAACACCAGTATTCCTGAATGTTGCTATTGACATTGGTACTAATCGTGTATATTGTGTTAATTCTTGTGTCATTTCCATTTGATCTGACTTAGATATTGATGTTGTGCTCTTTGAACTCTGCCCCCAGCTGTGATCTTCTGAGCTTGTGCTACTAGGTGACGTAAACTGGGACATGCTTAACTTTTTATTGCTGCAGGGGCAGTATTGAGTAGCTTGGATGAAAGGTGCCCATATCAAGCGGCCTGATACTCAATCATAGTTGCTAATATTTGCATATTATTATTAGTATTGGATACAAAACACTCTGAAGTTTCAAAAACTGTTTGAACTATGTCTGTGAGTACAGAACTCATATAGCAGGCAAAAACCTGAGAAATTCCACTTACTTTTTTTTTTCTGGAGGTGGCAGATTTTCAACCAAGGTCTCATTGAAATTACAGCGATATATGGATGAGTTTTCACTTCCTACGCCTTCCACTAGATGTCAGCAGTCAATAGAACTTTGTCTGATGACTCTAATGTGAAGCGGGGTCAATTGACACAGGAAATAGTCATCACAGCCATGAGTGGACCATGCTTTCACCAGGCGCGTTCACAGGGGAAGGACTTGCGTTCCACCGCTCATCTGAAGTCATTCTAATTCTCTGGTTGGAACGTTATACTATGCTTTCACCAGGCGCGTTCACAGGGGAAGGACTTGCGTTCCATCGCTCATCTGAAGTCATTCCAATTCTCCGGTTGGAACGTTATTCAAGATATATGTAAACAACATTCTAAAGATTCATTCAGTATATTGTTTGACATGTTTCTACTGACTGTTGCAGAATTTTTGGACATTTCGTCACGTTATAGTGGACGCGCTTTGTGACTTTGTAATTGTTTACCAAACGCGCTAACCAAAGTAGCTAATTGGACATAAATAATGGACATTTTCAAACAAATCAAGCATTTATTGTGGACCTGGGATTTCTAGGACTGCATTCTGATGAAGTTCATCAAAGGTAAGGAAATATTTATCATGTATTTTCTGGTTTCTGTTGACTCCAACATGGAGGCTAATTTGGCTACTGTTCTGAGTGCCGTCTCAGATTATTGCATGGGCTGCTTTTCCGTAAACTTTTTTTGAAATCTGACACAAGGAGAGGTACATCTATAATATCTATAATTCCATGTGTATAACTTGTATTATCAGCTACATTTAAGATGAGTATTTCTGTTGAAACTATGTGGCTATGCAAAATCACTTGATGTTTTTAGAACTAGTGAAACTAAATAGTTAATGAACACTCAGATTTTTTAAATATAAATATGAACTTTATCAAACAAAACATGCATGTATTGTGTAACATGAAGTCCTATGAGTGTCATCTGATGAAGATAATTCAAGGTTAGTGATTCATTTTATTTCTATTTCCGCTTTTTGTGAATGCTATATTTAGCTGGAAAATGCCTGTGCTTATTGTGGTTTGGTGGAGACCTAACATAATCGTTTGTAGTGCTTTTGCTGAAAAGCCTATTTGAAATGGGACACTTTGGTGGGATTAACAACGAGAATAGCTTTAAAAAGATATAATGGTATGTTTTAGGAATTGTAATTATGAGATTTCTGTGGTTTAAATTTGGCGCCCTCTATTTTCACTGGTAGTTGTCATATCGATCCCGATCTCGGGATTGCAGCCACCCCGGCCTTCCTACAATCTAAGCTTGATGCCCTCGATCTCACACAAATGATCAATGAACATACCAGGTACAACTCCAAATCCGTAAACACGGGCACCCTCATAGATGTCATCCTAAATAACTAATACATCTCAGCGATCACTGCCTCATTGCCTGCATCTGTAAAGGATCTGCGACCAAACAACCACCCCTCATCACTGTCAAACGCTCCTTAAAACACTTCTGCGAGCAGGCCTTTCTAATCGACCTGGCTGGGGTATCCTGGAATGACATTGACCTCATCCCGTCAGTAGATGATGCCTGGCTATTCTTTATAAGTGCCTTCCTCACCATCTTAAATAAGCATGCCCCATTCAAAAAACTAGGAATAGATATAGTCCTTGGTTCACTCCAGACCTGTCTGCCCTTGACCAGCACAAAAACATCCTGTGGTGTTCTGCATTAGCATCGAATAGCCCCCGTGATATGCAACTTTTCATGGAAATTAGGAACAAATATACACAGGCAGTTAGGAAAGCTAAGGCTAGCTTTTTCAAACAGAAATGTGCTTCCTGTAGTATTACTCAAAAAAGTTCTGGGACACTGTAAAGTCCATGGAGAATAAGAGCACCTCCTCCCAGCTGCCCACTGCTCTGAGGCTAGGAAACACTGTCACCACCGATAAATCCACTATAATTGAGAATTTCAATAAGCAGTTCTCTACGGCTGGCCATGCTTTCCACCCACCACAAATCAGCCGGGCTAGACAATCTGGACCCTCTCTTTCTAAAATGATCTGCCGAAATTGTTACAACCCCTATTACTAACCTGTTCGACCTCTCTTTCGTATCGTCTGAGATTCCCAAAGATTGGAAAGCAAGCCTGGGGCCTGTTGTCTGTTGTCTGGCCTGTTGTCCGGACCTCTGGCATTCTCTATGGGGGTGCCACAGGGTTCAATCCTCGGGCCGACACCCTTCTCTGTATATATCAATGATGTCGCTCTTGCTGCTGGTGATTCTCTGATACACCTCTATGCAGACGACACCATTCTGTATACTTCTGGCCCTTCTTTGGTCACTGTGTTAACTAACCTCCAGACGAGCTTCAATGCCATACAACTCTCCTTCCGTGGCCTCCAACTGCTCTTAAACGCAAGTAAAACTAAATGCATGCTCTTCAACCGATCGCTGCCCACACCTGCTCGCCCGTCCAGCATCACTACTCTGGACGGGTCTGACTTAGAATACGTGGACAACTACAAATACCTAGGTGTCTGGTAAGATTGTAAACTCTCCTTCCAGACTCACATTAAGCATCTCCAATCCAAAATCAAATCTAGAATTGGCTTCCTATTTCGCAACAAAGCATCCTTCACTCATGCTGCCAAACATACCCTCGTAAAACTGACCATCCTACCGATTCTCGACTTCGGTGATGTCATCTATAAAATAACCTCCAACACTCTACTCAACAACCTGGATGCAGTCTATCACAGTGCCATCCGTTTTGTCACCAAAGCCCCATACACTACCCACCATTGCGACCTGTACGCTCTCGTTAGTTGGCCCTAGTCTCTGCTAGGTAAAGCCCCACCTTATCTCAGCTCACTGGTCACCATAGCTGCACCCACTCGTAGCATACGCTCCAGCAGATATATCTCACTGGTCACCCCCAAAGCCAATTCCTCCTTTGGTCTTCTTTGCTTCCAGTTCTCTGCTGCCAATGACTGGAATGAACTGCAAAATTCTCTGAAGCAGGAGACTCACATCTCCCTCACTATCTTTAAGCACCAACTGTCAGAGCAGCTCACAGATCACTACACATGTACATAGCCCATCTATAAACAGCCCATCTATCTACCTACCTCATTACCATACAGTATTTATTTATTTATCTTGCTCCTTTGCACCCCAGTATCTCTACTTGCACATTCATCTTCTGCATATCTACCATTCCATTGTTTAATTGCTACATTATAATTACTTCTCCATCATCACCTATTTATTGCCTTACCTTCCTTATCTTACCTCATTTGCACTCACTGTATGTAGACTTTTTGTTTTCTTTGTTCTACTGTATTATTGACTGTATGTTTTGTTTATTCTATGTGTAACTCTGTGTTGTTGTATTGTGTTGAATTGCTATGCTTTATCTTGGCCAGGTCACAGTTGCAAATGAGAACCTGTTCTCAACTAGCCTACCTGGTTAAATAAAGATGAAATAACAAAAATAAAAAAAATAAACTCCACTGTTCATTTTAAGGATTAGCCCCTTTTCTTTCAATTTTCACCTAAAATGACATACCCAATTCTATCTGCCTGTAGCTCAGGCCCTGAAGCAAGGATATGCATATTCTTGGTACCGTTTGAAAGGAAACACTTTGAAGTTTATGGAAATGTGAAAGGAATGTAGTAGAATATAACGCAATATTTCTGGTAAAAGATAATACAAAGAAAAAACAACCGTCCTTTTGTATTGTTTTTGCACCATCATCTTTGAAATGCAAGAGAAGAGTCATAATGTATTGCTCCAGCCCAGGTGCAATTTAGTTTTTGGCCACTAGATGGCATCAATGTATGTGCAAAGTTTTAGACTGATTCAATGAACCATTGCATTTCTGTTCAAAATGTTGTATCAAGACTGCCCAAATGTGTCTAATTTGTTTATTAATAACTCTTCATGTTCAAAATTGTGCGCTCTTCTGAAACAATAGCATGGTATTGCTTTCACTGTAATAGCTACTGTTTATTGAACAGTGCAGTTAGATTACCAAGAATTTAAGCTTTCTACCAATATCAGATATGTCTGTGTCCTGGGAAATAATACTAATCGCATTAGCCTATGTTAGCTCAACCGTCCCGTGGAAGGGACACAGATCCCAAAGAAGTTTTAAGGAAAAACTGTTTACGTCTGCTGCATCATGTGACAAATACACTTTGATTTGATTTTGATGTGATTCCATGGACGACAGACATTGCAATATACTGGGTGACTCTGTTGCTGCACTGGCACTCTGCTCCCTGCTCCAATGAGTCAACACATAATCCCAGTAATACCGCTCAATGGGAAAGACCCCTCAGAACCCCGAGACAATGGGAAAGACTCCTCAGAACCCCGAGACAATGGGAAAGACCCCTCAGAACCCCGAGACAATGGGAAAGACTCCTCAAAACCCCGAGACAATGGGAAAGACCCCTCAGAACCCCGAGACAATGGGAAAGACTCCTCAAAACCCAGAGACAATGGGAAAGACCTCTCAGAACATCTGAGACAAAGGGGAAGACCCCTCAGAACCCTAATACAAAGGGAAAGACCCCTCAGCACAGAGCATGCAGAGTACCCTGCTCATATCTGTATACAGCATCTCCATCCGTCTCCTCTGTCATTGTGTATAACGCTGGGTCGATACTCAATACCTCACATCGCTGTAGCACTAATGTAGTGCTGAGGACACCATCAAACCATTCTCTCCGAAGTGTGACATATTGCAGCAATTACTATAGGCCTGCCTCTAACATACACACATGACATGCACAGCTGCACACAATACAATTGCACACACACGTACACGCGCACATTCAAACACACTAACACACACGCCCACGTACACACACATACACACACACACACACACACACACACACACACACACACACACACACACACACACACACACACACACACAGTATTAGTCAGTACGAAGATTGAGATAATTGTCCACCACCCTCCACCCCCACTTCCACCCTCAACCTCCACCCATCTTTCCTCCCTCCACTCCCACTGCCATCCCTCCAATCCCACACCACCCTCCACCTCCACCACAACCCTCCACTGCCACCCTCCACTGCCACCCTCCAAACCCACTGCCACCCTCCACCTCCATAGCCACCATCCACCCCTGCTGCCCCCCTCCAATCCAATTCCACACCACCCACTACCTCCATCGCCACCTTCCACCCCCTTTACCACCCTCCCCTTCCATCCCCACTGCCACCCCTACTCAAAACCCACCCACACCCTCCACCCCCACTGCCACCCCCACTGCCACTACTGGTGAGGCGACAGAAGGTCTAAACTACTGGCGAGGGGACAGAAGATCTAAACTTCTGGCGAGGGGACAGAAGATCTAAACTACTGTCGAGGCAACAGAAGATCTAAACTACTGGCGAGGGGACAGAATGCCTCAACTACTGGCGAGGCTACAGAAGATCTAAACTACTGGCGAGGGGACAGAAGATCTAAACTACTGGCGAGGGGACAGAAGATCTAAACTACTGGCGAGGCTACAGAAGATCTAAACTACTGGCGAGGGGACAGAATGCCTAAACTACTGGCGAGGGGACAGAATGCCTAAACTACTGGCGAGGTGACAGAAGATCTAAACTACTGGCGAGGCGATTGAAGATCTAAACTACTGGCGAGGGGACAGAAGATCTAAACTACTGGCGAGGGGACAGAAGATCTAAACTACTGGCGAGGGGACAGAAGATCTAAACTACTGGCGAGGGGACAGAATGCCTAAACTACTGGCGAGGCGACAGAAGATCTACACTACTGGCGAGGGGACAGAATGCCTAAACTACTGGCGAGGCGACAGAAGATCTACACTACTGGCGAGGGGACAGAATGCCTAAACTACTGGCGAGGAGACAGAAGATCTAAACTACTGGCGAGGGGACAGAATGCCTAAACTACTGGCGAGGCGACAGAATGCCTAAACTACTGGCGAGGCGACAGAAGATCTAAACTACTGGCGAGGGGACAGAAGATCTAAACTACTGGCGAGGGGACAGAATGCCTAAACTACTGGCGAGGCGACAGAAGATCTACACTACTGGCGAGGGGACAGAATGCCTAAACTACTGGCGAGGAGACAGAAGATCTAAACTACTGGCGAGGGGACAGAATGCCTAAACTACTGGCGAGGAGACAGAAGATCTAAACTACTGGCGAGGGGACAGAATGCCTAAACTACTGGCGAGGCGACAGAATGCCTAAACTACTGGCGAGGCGACAGAAGATCTACACTACTGGCGAGGGGACAGAAGATCTAAACTACTGGCGAGGGGACAGAATGCCTAAACTACTGGCGAGGGGACAGAAGATCTAAACTACTGTCGAGGCTACAGAAGATCTAAACTACTGGCGAGGCAACAGAAGATCTAAACTACTGGCGAGGCGACAGAAGATCTACACTACTGAAGAGGGGACAGAAGATCTAAACTACTGGCGAGGGGACAGAAGATCTAAACTACTGGCGAGGGGACAGAATGCCTAAACTACTGGCGAGGCGACAGAAGATCTACACTACTGGCGAGGGGACAGAAGATCTAAACTACTGGCGAGGGGACAGAATGCCTAAACTACTGCCGAGGCGACAGAAGATCTAAACTACTGGCGAGGGGACAGAATGCCTAAACTACTGGCGAGGTGACAGAATGCCTAAACTACTGGCGAGGCGACAGAAGATCTAAACTACTGGCGAGGGGACAGAAGATCTAAACTACTGGCGAGAGTACAGAATGCCTAAACTACTGGCGAGGCGACAGAAGATCTACACTACTGGCGCGGGGACAGAATGCCTAAACTACTGGCGAGGAGACAGAAGATCTAAACTACTGGCGAGGGGACAGAATGCCTAAACTACTGGCGAGGAGACAGAAGATCTAAACTACTGGCGAGGGGACAGAATGCCTAAACTACTGGCGAGGCGACAGAATGCCTAAACTACTGGCGAGGCGACAGAAGATCTACACTACTGGCGAGGGGACAGAAGATCTAAACTACTGGCGAGGGGACAGAATGCCTAAACTACTGGCGAGGGGACAGAAGATCTAAACTACTGGCGAGGCTACAGAAGATCTAAACTACTGGCGAGGCAACAGAAGATCTAAACTACTGGCGAGGCGACAGAAGATCTACACTACTGGCGAGGGGACAGAAGATCTAAACTACTGGCGAGGGGACAGAAGATCTAAACTACTGGCGAGGGGACAGAATGCCTAAACTACTGGCGAGGCGACAGAAGATCTACACTATTGGCGAGGGGACAGAAGATCTAAACTACTGGCGAGGGGACAGAATGCCTAAACTACTGGCAAGGCGACAGAAGATCTAAACTACTGGCGAGGGGACAGAATGCCTAAACTACTGGCGAGGGGACAGAAGATCTAAACTACTGGCGAGGGGACAGAATGCCTAAACTACTGGCGAGGCGACAGAATGCCTAAACTACTGGCGAGGCGACAGAAGATCTAAACTACTGGCGAGGGGACAGAAGATCTAAACTACTGGCGAGGCGACAGAAGATCTAAACTACTGGCGAGGGGACAGAATGCCTCAACTACTGGCGAGAGGACAGAAGATCTAAACTACTGGCGAGAGGACAGAAGATCTAAACTACTGGCGAGGCAACAGAAGATCTAAACTACTGGCGAGGGGACAGAAGGCCTAAACTACTGGCGAGGCTACTGAAGATCTAAACTACTGGCGAGGCTACAGAAGGCTTAAACTACTGGCGAGGGGACAGAAGGCCTAAACTACTGGCGAGGGGACAGAAGGCCTAAACTACTGGCGAGGCTACTGAAGGTCTAAACTACTGGCGAGGGGACAGAAGGCTTAAACTACTGGCGAGGCAACAGAAGATCTAAACTACTGGCGAGGGGACAGAAGGCCTAAACTACTGGCGAGGCTACTGAAGGTCTAAACTACTGGCGAGGCTACAGAAGGCTTAAACTACTGGCGAGGGGACAGAAGGCCTAAACTACTGGCGAGGGGACAGAAGGCCTAAACTACTGGCGAGGCTACTGAAGGTCTAAACTACTGGCGAGGGGACAGAAGGCCTAAACTACTGGCGAGGCTACTGAAGGTCTAAACTACTGGTGAGGGGACAGAAGGCCTAAACTACTGGCGAGGCTACTGAAGGTCTAAACTACTGGCGAAGCTACTGAAGGCCTAAACTACTGGCGAGGGGACAGAAGGTCTAAACTACTGGCGAGGCTACTGAAGATCTAAACTACTGGCGAGGCTACTGAAGGTCTAAGCTACTGGCGAGGGGACAGAAGGTCTAAACTACTGGCGAGGCTACTGAAGATCTAAACTACTGGCGAGGCTACTGAAGGTCTAAACTACTGCATGCAGAAACTGAGGCTAGTGTTTCTGTCTGATAGGCCGACATGGCTTCAGCTCCTCTCTGGCTTTGACAACTGATGAGAGATCATTTCTTCCTCCCCTTTCATGATGAGCATATCAACCTATCCTGCCAGACATTATGCTCTCTCTTTGTCCAACCAAAGTCTGACTATCTCTCTCATTCCCTCCCCCTCTCTCTCTCTCTCTCTCTGTCACACCAGAGAGACAGAGTCAAGGCAAACTTGTGAGTGATTATAAACAGTGCAGCAGTGTTGACTCTGGCATATATATAGCCAAACGCTATACTCACAAACACACACACACACACACACACATACACCTCTCTCTTGCTGAGCTCTGCCAACCCTTGTCTCCTGTCAGCGGGTATTCTGATCGTGCCTAAGGCAAACAGAAAACAGCTGTGAGTTCAGTCAGTGTGTATTTTAGTGTAGCCTATGTGTGTATGTGTGTGTGTGTGTGTGTGTGTGTGTAATTCAGTGTGTGTGTTTGTGTTTGTGATTGAGTGTGTGTGTGTGTGTGTGTGCAGTGCTGTGCAGCGAGGCTGCCAGGCGAGCATCAAACATCTGTAAGTTCAGATGTTTCCTAATGATATGCTAATGGGGCTGGAGGGGAGAACGAGATGGGCTAATGTAGCGGTCAGAAACCTCTGCCTCCTCTCTCTATCTCTGCTGGTTAGAGTAGTAGAAGTGGAGGGGGAGGTACTGGGTAGACGGGAGGGGAGTGGAGGGAGAGGGAAGGAGAGGGGGAGGTAATGGGTAGAGGGGTACCTCTCCCTCCACTCCCCTCCCCTCCACGCAGTACCTCGCCCGCCACTCCCCTCTCTCTACCCAGAACCCCCCCAGTGCCTCCCCTCCCCTCCCTCTACCAAGAACCTCCCCCTCCCCTCCCCTCTACCCAGTTCCTCCCCTCTACCCAGCACCTCCTCCTCCACCCCCCCCACCCTCTACCCAGCACCTCGTCCTCCACCCCCCCCTCTACCCAGTACCTCCCCTCTACCCAGCACCTCCTCCTCCACCCCCTCTACCCAACACCTCCCCCTCCCCTACCCTTCCCTCTACCCAGCACCTCCACCTCCCCTACCCTCCCCTCCCCTCTACCCAGTACCTCCTCCTCCCCTCCCCTCTACACAGCACCTCCCCTTCCACTCCCCTCTCTCTAGCCAGCACCTCCCCTACGCATACGCAAGCACACCACACACACACACACACACACACACACACACACAAGCATACACACACACACACACACACACGCATACACACACACTGCTCATCTCGAGAGTGAAATGTAGAAAGCAGGTGCGCATAAATATTTAAGACTTAGGAAATGGCTGAATTGTTTTGTTTTGAATCTAATAAGTGTGTGTGTGTGTGTGTGTGTGTGTGTGTGTGTGTGTGTGTGTGTGTGTGTGTGTGTGTGTGTGTGTACAGTGACATCAGAAATATAGCCCTTGACTTATTACACATTTTGTTGTTACAGCCTGAATTAAAAATGGATAAAAAAATAAAAATCTCACGCATCTAACACACAACACCCCATAATGGCAAAGTGAAAACATGTTTTTAGAAATGTTTGCAAATGTATTGAAAATGAAATACAATTTTATCTAATTTACAGACGTATTCACAACCCAGAGTCATAGTTAGAATCACATTTGGCAGCTGTGAGTCTTTCTGGATAAGTCTCTAAGAGCTTTGCACACCTGGATTGTACAATATTTGCACATTATTCATAAAATAATTCTTCAATCTCTGGCAAGTAGTTGTTGATCATTGCCAGACAACTATTTTCATGTCTTGCCATATATTTTCAAGCTGATTTACGTCAAAACTGTAACTAACAACATTCAATGTTGTCTTGATAAGTAACTCCGGCAGGTAGCTGGTGTGGCAGATAGCCTAGTGGTTAGAGCGTTGGGACAGTAACCAAAATGTTGCTACATTGAATCCCTGAGCTAACAAGGTAAAAATCTGTCATTCTGCCTCTGAACAAGGCAGTTAACCCACTGTTCCTAGGCTGTCATTGTGAATAAGAATTTGTTCTTAAAATAAAACTCCAGTGTAGATTTTGCCTTGTGTTTTAGGTTATTGTCCTGCTGAAAGGTGAATCTGTCTCCCAGTGTCTGTTGGAAAGCAGACTGAACTAGCTTTTCCTCTTGGATTTGGCCTGTGCTTAACTCTATTCCATTCATGTTTATCCTAAAAAAAACACTAGTCCTTGCTAATGAGAAGCATACCCATAACATGATGCAGCCACCACCATGCTTGAAAATATGAAGAGTGGTACTCAGTGATGTGTTGTGTTGGATTTGCTCCAAACATACAGTAACACTTTGTATAAAGGTCATTTTACCTTTACATATATTTTGCAGTTTTACTTTATTGCCTTTTTGCAAACTGGAGGTATGTTTTGGAATATCTTTTATTCTGTACAGGCTTCCCTTCTTTTCAATCTGTCATTTATGTTAGTATTGTGGAGTAAGTACAATGTTATTGATCCATCTTCAGTTTTCTCCTATCACAGCCATTAAACTGTGTAACTGTTAAATGTCACCATTGGCTTCATGGTGAAATCCCTGAGCGGTTTCCTTCCTCTCCGGAGTTAGGAAGAACGCCTGTGTCTTTGTAGTGACTGGGTGTATTGCTACACCATCCAAAGTGTAATGAATAACTTCACCATGTTCAAAGGGATATTCAGTGTCTGCTTTTTTATTTATGCCCATCGACCAATCGGTGCCCTTCTTTGCGAGGCATTGGAAAACCTCCCTGGTCTTTGTGGTTGAATCTGTGTTTGAAAATCACTGCTCGACCTTACAGATAATTGTATGTGTGGGGTACAGAGATGTACTAGTCATTTAAAAAATCATGTTAAATACTATTGTTGCACACAGAGTCCATTAAACTTATTATGTGACTTGTTAAGCACATTTTGACTTCTGAACTTATTTAGGCTTGCCATAACAAAGGGCTTGAATACTAATTGACTCTAGATATTTCAACTTTTCATTTTTTTTATTAATTTGTAAAACATTCTAAAAACATAATTCCCCTTTATAATGACGGTGTATTGTGTGTTGGCTAGTGACACAATATCTACATGTAATCCATTTCTGAAGGCGCTGTATGTTGCCATTTTGTAGACACTCTTATCCAGAGTATCTTACAGTAAGTGCATACTGTAGACCTCCTCATACTGATCTGACATGGGAATTGACCTCTGGCGTTGCAAGCCCCTTGCTCTACCAGCTGAGCCACACGGTGAGAGAATGAGAGACAGAGGCCTGTATAAAGCTCTAAAAGGCTGGTTTCTTTTTTCCCTTCGCCATGAGGGGAAGACACTGGTTCTGATGGAGAAGCATGGGGGAACTGATTTAATCAGAGTACAACATTCCCACAGGGAGGCAGGGCAGGAAGTGGTGTAGCCACGCCGTCTGTTTACCCAGCTTTTCCTGTGGCCCGTGACAACCGTGTCAGAACGGAGGGCTGTGAGGGACAAACAAAACCGGATCGACAATGTTATGCCTTTGAACACACAGAGAGTAAATGTGTCTGTGTGTGTTGTGTCTGTGTGTCGAGTCATGTTAAGTGACTGAAGCATGTTTTCTGTAATGAAGACAATTGCCGTTTTCTTGCTTTCCCTCGGTCTGGCTTGTTTGTGAAGTGAAACGCAGTGAAACGCAGAGCAGTGTGTTAATCAACATGAATTATGTAAATGCTGTTTGTGTGCTCTGCAAAACAGCACAGATTCCACTCCCAGTTCTGTGGTTTGTCATGTTTTTGCGTGTTGTAGCAGTCTTTCTCTACAAGTCGTCGTTCCAGGCTCTCGTCCTCTCTTTTTGACTGGGCATATTTAATGCAGGACAAACATGGCACAAATAAAAAGCAGATAAATGATTCAGTGCTGTTTGGCTGTGTGTGTGTTTGTGTATGTGTGTGTGTGGTTGTGTATATGTGTGTGTGTGTGTGTGTGTGTGTGTGTGTGTGTGTGTGTGTGTGTGTGTGTGTGTGTGTGTGTGTAGGTTTAGGTGTACAGTAGGTGTGTAGGTGTGTGTAGATGTACAGTAGTTGTGTGTAGGTGTAGGTGTACAGTACGTGTGTAGGTGTGTGTAGGTGTGTTAGGTGTGTAGGTGTGTGTAGGTGTGTTTAGGTGTGTAGGTGTGTGTAGGTGTGTTTAGGTGTGTAGGTGTGTGTAGGTGTGTTTAGGTGTGTAGGTGTGTGTAGGTGTGTTTAGGTGTGTAGGTGTGTGTAGGTGTGTTTAGGTGTGTAGGTGTGTTTAGGTGTGTAGGTATGTGTAGGTGTAGGTGTGTTTAGGTGTGTAGGTGTACAGTAGATGTGTGTAGAGGTACAGTAGTTGTGTGTAGGTGTAGGTGTCTTTAGGTGTGTAGGTGTAGGTGTGTTTAGGTGTGTAGGTGTGTGTAGGTGTACAGTACGTGTTTAGGTGTGTAGGTGTGTGTAGGTGTACAGTAGATGTGTGTAGGTGTGTGTAGGTGTAGGTGTGTGTAGGTGTACAGTAGATGTGTGTAGGTGTGTGCAGGTGTACAGTAGATGTGTGTAGGTGTGTGCAGGTGTGTGTAGGTGTACAGTAGGTGTGTGTAGGTGTGTGCAGGTGTACAGTAGATGTGTGTAGGTGTGTGCAGGTGTGTGTAGGTGTACAGTAGATGTGTGTAGATGTGTGCAGGTGTGTGTAGGTGTGTGTAGGTGCAGGTGTGTGTGTTTGACTCTCCATGTTCTATTATGGGTAACTCCCTCTCATTCTCTCTCCTCTCTTTCTCTCGCTGTCTCTCTCTCTTACTCTCGCTGTCTCTCTCGCTCTCTCTCTCTCCTCTCTATCTATTGCTGTCTCTCTTTCTCACTCTCTCCTTACTTTTTCTCGCTGTCGCTCTTTCTCACTCTCTCTCTCTCCTGTCTTTTTCTCTCTCTCTCTTTCTCTCTGTCTCTCTTTCTCTCGCTGTCTCTCTTTCTCTCGCTGTGTCTCTCACTTTCTCTCGCTGTCTCTCTTTCTCTCGCTGTGTCTCTCACTTTCTCTCGCTGTCTCTCTCACTTTCTCTCGCTGTCTCTCTTTCTCTCGCTGTCTCTCTCTCCTCTCTATCTATTGCTCTCTCTTTCTCTCTATGTCTCTCTCTCCTGTCTTTCTCTCACTGTGCCTCTCCTCTCTTTCTCTTGCTGTCTCTCTTTCACTCGCTGTGTGTGTGTGTGTGTGTGTGTGTGTGTGTGTGTGTGTGTGTGTGTGTGTGTGTGTGTGTGTGTGTGTGTGTGTGTGTGTGTGTGTGTGTGTGTGTGTGTGTGTGTGTGTGTGTGTGTGTGTGTGTGTGTGTGTACCATAAGCATATGTTCTAGAACAGACACCACCGTCAGTTCTTCTCTGTTTTATGTGAAAAATAAAGCACAGAGATGAATATTGCTCATACACCAAGGGGAAATAACGCTTTGACCTTTTTAATGTGTTGTTTCACACGTGGATGTGTCTATTCTCTCTCCTCCTCCTCTTCTTTCACCATCTATTAACCCCTTCAGCACATGTCGTCACCATGCCACCTCTCTCTCTTTCACGTACTCTCATTCATTCCTCCTCTCCACCTTCAGATATCTGGAGAGAGACAGACAAAATAAAATACCGGCCTGACATATCCTTCACGTCATCGATTTCATAGCTTCAATATTAGGAATAGAATAACAAATCTGTTTTTATGTATTTATTTTTGTGGGCTGGTTAAAAATAATCCAAAAGATGTTTAGCTGCCCAGGTCCTCTTAGCGACAGATGACAACCACCCCTCTCTCTCTCTGTGTGTCTCTCTCTCTCAATTCAATTCAACTCAGAGGGATTTGTTGGCATGGGAAACACATGTTTACAATGCTAAAGCAAGTGAAATAGATAATAAACAAAGTTAAACAAACAATATAATCTCTCTGCAACTCTCTCTCTCCCTCTTTATCTCTCTCTCTCCCCCTCTCCCCCTCACACACACACACACACACACACACACACACACACACACACACACACACACACACACACACACACACACACACACACACACACACACACACACACACACACACACACACACACACACACGGACCTGCCTCTCAATTAGTTATGTTCTGATGGTTGTGGTGAGCTAAATGTCAACTATACTGTACATCAGTTAGCTGATATTCCCCTTTGTTCATGCAGGTGCCTGATGTTTCCATTTGTTCATGCAGGTGCATGATGTTCCCCTTTGTTCATGCAGGTGCCTGATGTTCCCCTTTGTTCATGCAGGTGCCTGATGTTCCCCTTTGTTCATGCAGGTGCCTGATGTTCCCCTTAGTTCATGCAGGTGCCTGATGTTCCCCTTTGTTCATGCAGGTGCCTGATGTTCCCCTTAGTTCATGCAGGTGCCTGATGTTCCCCTTTGTTCATGCAGGTGCCTGATGTTCCCCTTTGTTCATGCAGCATATAGAACAACAGACTCATTACTCTTACCTAAATGTATTTCCATAATGAACAACAGCAATCTCATGTTTTTTCAGGGTGAGGAGAGATTCTGCCCTCTACCCCCTCTCCCTCCCCTCTCTCCCTCCCCCTCTCCCTCCTCTCTCTCCCTCCCCCTCTCCCTCCTCTCTCTACCTCCCCCTCTCCCCACCTCCCCCTCTCCCTCCTCTCTCTACCTCCCCCTCTCCCCCTCTCTCTTCCTCCCCCTCCCTCTACCTCCCCCTCCTCTCTCTAGCTCCCCTCTCCCCCTTCTCTCTACCTCCCCCTCCTCTCTCTACCTCCCCCTCTCCCCCCTTGTCTCTACCTCCCCCTCTCTCTTCTCTCCTTTCTCTTCTGACCCCTCTCTGTGAGCTGTGTTACAGCTGACCTTTTCTCTCACCACTGAGTGTGTGAGGAGTAGAGGGGTGGGTACAGAGGTATGGAGGGATGGGGAGAGCTGACAGTATGATTTTTACGACATCCCTTTGTATTTCTTACTGGTTGTGGCAGATGTGTATATGTGGGGGGGGTTGTGAATTGTGAGAGGTTATCCATACCCCCTAAAACTGTTTTGGGGGCATGATCTTTCTGCATCTGTAACTTTCTCACTCATCAATATTCATGATTCATTCATGATTATCTGTAACCATGGTTCCACATGAATGTAGAAAAGTTCAGAAACGTATTCTATTCTTATTTACAATAAAAGTGACTCCAAAATGACACAATACATTACCTACCATTTATATTGGGAGCAAGATAATCCTAAACACATCCAAAACAACATGCAAAAACTGTAGGTCTTTTCTTTCTTTTTTTAAATAGTTTATTTCCCCTTTATTTAACCAGGTAGGATAGTGGAGAACACCTTTATTTAACCAGGTAGGATAGTGGAGAACACCTTTATTTAACCAGGTAGGATAGTAGAGAACACCTTTATTTAACCAGGTAGGATAGTGGAGAACACCTTTATTTAACCAGGTAGGCTAGTGGAGAACACCTTTATTTAACCAGGTAGGCTAGTGGAGAACACCTTTATTTAACCAGGTAGGATAGTAGAGAACACCTTTATTTAACCAGGTAGGATAGTGGAGAACACCTTTATTTAACCAGGTAGGCTAGTGGAGAACACCTTTATTTAACCAGGTAGGCTAGTGGAGAACACCTTTATTTAACCAGGTAGGATAGTAGAGAACACCTTTATTTAACCAGGTAGGATAGTGGAGAACACCTTTATTTAACCAGGTAGGATAGTAGAGAACACCTTTATTTAACCAGGTAGGATAGTGGAGAACACCTTTATTTAACCAGGTAGGATAGTAGAGAACACCTTTATTTAACCAGGTAGGATAGTGGAGAACACCTTTATTTAACCAGGTAGGCTAGTTGAGAACACCTTTATTTAACCAGGTAGGATAGTGGAGAACACCTTTATTTAACCAGGTAGGATAGTGGAGAACACCTTTATTTAACCAGGTAGGATAGTAGAGAACACCTTTATTTAACCAGGTAGGATAGTGGAGAACACCTTTATTTAACCAGGTAGGATAGTAGAGAACACCTTTATTTAACCAGGTAGGCTAGTTGAGAACACCTTTATTTAACCAGGTAGGATAGTAGAGAACACCTTTATTTAACCAGGTAGAACAGTTGAGAACACCTTTATTTAACCAGGTAGGATAGTAGAGAACACCTTTAATTAACCAGGTAGAACAGTTGAGAACACCTTTATTTAACCAGGTAGAACAGTTGAGAACACCTTTATTTAACCAGGTAGGCTAGTAGAGAACACCTTTATTTAACCAGGTAGGCTAGTAGAGAACACCTTTATTTAACCAGGTAGAACAGTTGAGAACACCTTTATTTAACCAGGTAGAACAGTTGAGAACACCTTTATTTAACCAGGTAGGCTAGTAGAGAACACCTTTATTTAACCAGGTAGAACAGTTGAGAACACCTTTATTTAACCAGGTAGAACAGTTGAGAACACCTTTATTTAACCAGGTAGGCCAGTTGAGAACACCTTTATTTAACCAGGTAGGCCAGTTGAGAACACCTTTATTTAACCAGGTAGGCTAGTAGAGAACACCTTTATTTAACCAGGTAGAACAGTTGAGAACACCTTTATTTAACCAGGTAGAACAGTTGAGAACACCTTTATTTAACCAGGTAGAACAGTTGAGAACACCTTTATTTAACCAGGTAGAACAGTTGAGAACACCTTTATTTAACCAGGTAGGCTAGTAGAGAACACCTTTATTTAACCAGGTAGAACAGATGAGAACACCTTTATTTAACCAGGTAGAACAGTTGAGAACACCTTTATTTAACCAGGTAGGCTAGTAGAGAACACCTTTATTTAACCAGGTAGAACAGTTGAGAACACCTTTATTTAACCAGGTAGAACAGTTGAGAACACCTTTATTTAACCAGGTAGGCTAGTTGAGAACACCTTTATTTAACCAGGTAGGCTAGTTGAGAACACCTTTATTTAACCAGGTAGGATAGTTGAGAACACCTTTATTTAACCAGGTAGAACAGTTGAGAACACCTTTATTTAACCAGGTAGAACAGTTGAGAACACCTTTATTTAACCAGGTAGAACAGTTGAGAACACCTTTATTTAACCAGGTAGGCTAGTTGAGAACACCTTTATTTAACCAGGTAGGCTAGTTGAGAACACCTTTATTTAACCAGGTAGAACAGTTGAGAACACCTTTATTTAACCAGGTAGGATAGTTGAGAACACCTTTATTTAACCAGGTAGAACAGTTGAGAACACCTTTATTTAACCAGGTAGAACAGTTGAGAACACCTTTATTTAACCAGGTAGGCCAGTTGAGAACAAGTTCTCATTTACAACTGCAACCTGGCCAAGATAAAGCAAAGCAGTGCGACAAAAAACAACAACACAGAGTTACACATGGGATAAACAAACGTACAATCAATAACACAATAGAAAAATCTGTATACAGTGTGTGCAAATTAAGTAAGGAGGTAAGGCAATAAATAGGCCAATAGTGGAAAAGTAGTTACAATTTAACAATTTACACTGGAGTGATAGATGTGCAGATGAGGCTGTGCAAGTAGAAATACTGGCGTGCAAAAGAGCAGAAAAACAAAAACAAATATGGGGATGAGGTAGGTAGTTGGTTGGGTGGGCTATTTACAGATGGGCTGTGTACAGCTGCAGCGATTGATAAGCTGCTCTGACAGCTGACACTTAAAGTTAGTGAGGGAGATATGAGTCTCCAACTTCAGTGATTTTTGCAATTCGCTCCAGTCATTGGCAGCAGAGAACTGGAAGGAAAGGCCGCCATTGGAGGTGTTGGCTTTGAGGATGACCAGTGAGATATACCTGCTGGAGCGCAAACTGTTTGAAGAGTAATAAACTTGATGTTTCATTGTGTGCTAGGAATAGTGTACCATATTGATTTTTTTTTGACACGATAGACTTCATGAAATTCCTAATTGCGCATTAACATTCTCTCAAGATCCTGATAGAAAACAATCCCCTTTCTCCAAATCAAATCAAATGTATTTATAAAGCCCTTCGTACATCAGCTGATAGCTGACATCAGCTGTACAGAAACCCAGCCTAAAACCCCAAACAGCAAGCAATGCAGGTGTAGAAGCACGGTGGCTAGGAAAAACTCCCTAGAAAGGCCAAAACCTAGGAAGAAACCTAGAGAGGAACCAGGCTATGTGGGGTGGCCAGTCCTCTTCTGGCTGTGCCGGGTGGAGATTATAACAGAACATGGCCAAGATGTTCAAATGTTCATAAATGACCAGCATGGTCGAATAATAATAATAATAATCCACTCCTGTTCCCAAGACAAAATTAACATTTGGTTTAGGATTTTACTACAACAAACACTTAATTCTGCAGGAGTTAACATTATAATAGGCTACATGTGACAGTGGCCTACTGTCACTGTCCAGACTTCAGTTACTATTCCCCCACACACATCTCCACTGTCTCTGATCCTGTAGCTCCAAACCAGGTGACTGTACTAGACTGGAGGCATCTGGTCCCAACATGTCCTCTATTCCAAACCAGGTGACTGTACTAGACTGGAGGCATCTGGTCCCAACATGTCCTCTATTCCAAACCAGGGGACTGTACTAGACTGGAGTCATCTGGTCCCAACATGTCCTCTATTTCAAACCAGGGGACTGTACTAGACTGGAGTCATCTGGTCCCAACATGTCCTCTATTCCAAACCAGGGGACTGTACTAGACTGGAGTCATCTGGTCCCAACATGTCCTCTATTCCAAACCAGGGGACTGTACTAGACTGGAGGCATCTGGTCCCAACATGTCCTCTATTTCAAACCAGGGGACTGTACTAGACTGGAGGCATCTGGTCCCAACATGTCCTCTATTTCAAACCAGGGGACTGTACTAGACTGGAGACATCTGGTCCCAACATGTCCTCTATTTCAAACCAGGGGACTGTACTAGACTGGAGGCATCTGGTCCCAACATGTCCTCTATTTCAAACCAGGGGACTGTACTAGACTGGAGACATCTGGTCCCAACATGTCCTCTATTTCAAACCAGGGGACTGTACTAGACTGGAGGAATCTGGAGGCAACTCTTTAAAATTAGAAAGCAATCCCTCCTTCCTCTGAGCTCTTACACTCACTGGCTTAATACATGATAATGATAATGATCAGGGTGACGGGGTGACAGTGTGTGTGTGTGTGTGTGTGTGTGCGCGTGCGCTTTTGTGCGTGATATTTGTGTGTTTGTGTGCAGCTGCAAACCCGGATGACACAGCAGTAAGCTCACTACCAGCGGTGTATAATTAAAATTGATAAAAAAGCATGTTCCATTTCAAAGCAATATTCTATGCTAGGACAGAGTGCTACTACACGACTGTTGGTCTGTATGCTAAGCTACTGAGATGAGTGCTACATAGCATTAGCATTAATGCATTTAGTGTTCAGGCATGGTGCAGCATGGCTCGTTAGCATTAGCATAACTGCATTAAGATGAATGGCACTGACTGTCTGGAGCTAGGCTAATCTAGAGTGACATTTGTTGGGAAGTGGATCAGTAGTGCACTCCTGGAGGGAGATAGAAAGAATAGAGGAGAGAGGAGAAGAGAGCGTGAGGTAAGAGAGGGCAGAGGGTAGAAGAGAGAGCGAGGGGAAGAGAAAAGGTAGAGTGGGAGATGGATGACAAAAAGGGTTGGATGGGATGTGAGAGGAGAGGAAAGGAAGAGAGACTCACCGGGGTTTTCCTGTGCCCCACTTCTGAGGCGCATTTCTTCAGACACATCTTTAATTCATCCACGTTTTGCTCCCTCTTTCCCTCTAGTCCTCTTCTCCTCCTCTTCTTCTTCCCCTCTCTCCTCCACCTCCTTTCCTTATTCAACTCCTGTCCTACTTTCCTTCTTCACCTCCTATCCTCCTTTCCCTCTTCACCTCCTATCCTCCTTTCCCTCTTCACCTCCTATCCTCCTTTCCTTATTCATCTCCTATCATCCTTTCCTTATTCACCTCCTATCCTCTTTCCTTATTCATCTCCTATCCTCCTTTCCTTATTCACCTCCTATCCTCTTTCCTTATTCACCTCCTATCCTCCTTTCCTTATTCACCTCCTATCCTCCTCACCTTTATCACCTCCTATCATTTTTTCATTCTCTGATGTTTGTTCTCTTCCTTTCCTTCCCCCTCTCTAACAGATTCTCCTCCACCTCCCTTTATTCTTTCCCTCCATCTTTCCATCCCTTCATCTCTCCTTGCATAGTAATTAAGCTCAGTTCTAAAGTCAATACGGTAGTAAGAAGGACTCCTTTAAAAGGAACGTTTATGTACCATTTCTTCAGAAACACACTCCATACATAACTGAGCCAAATTATTCTCCCCTCAACAACCACTACAATCAAATATGTACGCGCACACACACACACACGCACGCACGCACGCACGCACACACACACACACGCACACACACACACACACATACACACGCACGCACGCACGCAGGGGGGGAGGCAGGGATTGTGGGCTGGCACAATGGTGCCCAGTGGGCTTCCTGCTCCAGGAACGAGCAGCTTTTCACAGCCAGCCAAGAGCTGCAGCTGAACGGAAGCGAGAAGCCCCCTCTCCATCTCTCTATCTGTCTGTCTCTGTCTGTTCATCTCTCTTTCACTTTCTAACCCCTCTCCATCTCTCTCTGTCTATCCCTCTCCTTCTCTCTCTGTCTATCCCTCTCCTTCTCTCTCTGTCTATCCCTCTCCTTCTCTCTCTGTCTATCCCTCTCCTTCTTTCTCTGTCTATCCCTCTCCTTCTCTCTCTGTCTATCCCTCTCCTTCTTTCTCTGTCTATCCCTCTCCTTCTCTCTCTGTCTATCCCTCTCCTTCTCTCTCTGTCTATCCCTCTCCTTCTTTCTCTCTTTCAGATTACATTTCTTTCTATATCTCTCCCTCCCTCATCCACAGCATTTTGCTTAGTTTGTTCATTTGTTTGTCTCTCTCTTATCTCATCTTTGCTCTCTCCACATGTACTTTTCAATCTCCCTTTTTTTTTTTACTGTTCTCCCTCTCTGCTTCTTTGACTGACAGGGGGGAATTAAGTTATGTGATTGGTGGACCTGTCTGGAGAAGTGTACAATCCTTTCTATTCCCCCTCCGTTCCTCCCTCTACCCCGTCCAACATGCTGGGCTGGGAATTGAGAGAAAGCGCTTGCAGACACAATGTGATTTGTCATTGATCCAGCTTTACAGCAAGCTTTCCTCTGGGACAGAGAGACTCTGTACTCAATCTATTCACCAACCAGTGTTCGGCTTTGAGAGGGAGAGAGAGGGAGAGAGAGAGAGAGAGAGAGTAACTGTTCCAGGAAAGGGGTCCTCCTGACATTCTGCGTGGTAAAGGTGCAGTGTGTATCTCTGCATCCATCTCCCCCTGTTCTCCAACCTAGCTTGTTAGCAGCCTCCCTCACCCCCTGGGGTGTCCACAGACAGGATGGTTCCCTGGAGCTACAGCATCCCTCACCCCCTGGGGTGTCCACAGACAGGATGGTTCCCTGGAGCTACAGCATCCCTCACCTCCTGGGGTGTCCACAGACAGGATGGTTCGCTGGAGCTACAGCATCCCTCACCCCCTGGGGTGTCCACAGACAGGATGGTTCCCTGGAGCTACAGCATCCCTCACCCCCTGGGGTGTCCACAGACAGGATGGTTCCCTGGAGCTACAGCATCCCTCACCCCCTGGGGTGTCCACAGACAGGATGGTTCCCTGGAGCTACAGCATCCCTCACCCCCTGGGGTGTCCACAGACAGGATGGTTCCCTGGAGCTACACCATCCCTCACCCCCTGGGGTGTCCACAGACAGGATGGTTCCCTGGAGCTACAGCATCCTTCGCCCCTGGGGTGTCCAAAGACAGGATGGTTCCCTGGAGCTACAGCATCCCTCATCCCCTGGAGTGTCCACAGACAGGATGGTTCACTGGAGCTACAGCATCCCTCACCTCCTGGGGTGTCCACAGACAGGATGGTTCCCTGGAGCTACAGCATCCCTCACCTCCTGGGGTGTCCACAGACAGGATGGTTCCCTGGAGCTACAGCATCCAGGGAACCATCCTGCATGTGTGTCTGTGTTTGGATTCTGGCCAATACGATCTAGTTCTGCTATGCAAATGAGTGTATTTGTACCACACGCATGATTGTACACATTATTAACCTTTGGTTTGCTGCATTTCCTTGACAACTTGTGGGATAAAAAAATAACAAAAGTCGGAATCCCCTAAAAAGTATATGACAATAACACTACTGCACTGCCACAGTCACAAACACATGCAAGCCCACACACAAACACACAAACATATACACACAGAGGAGGGGAATAAGGATGAATCAGACAGAGAAGAAGGGGAATAAGGGGTGGAGAAAGGATGAATCAGACAGATAAGAAGGGGAATAAGGATGAATCAGACAGATAAGAAGGGGAATAAGGATGAATCAGACAGATAAGAAGGGGAATAAGGATGAATCAGACAGATAAGAAGGGGAATAAGGGACGGAGAAAGGATGAATCAGACAGATAAGAAGGGGAATAAGGATGAATCAGACAGATAAGAAGGGGAATAAGGATGAATCAGACAGATAAGAAGGGGAATAAGGGACGGAGAAAGGATGAATCAGACAGATAAGAAGGGGAATAAGGATGAATCAGACAGATAAGAAGGGGAATAAGGATGAATCAGACAGATAAGAAGGGGAATAAGGGACGGAGAAAGGATGAATCAGACAGATAAGAAGGGGAATAAGGATGAATCAGACAGATGAGAAGGGGAATAAGGGACGGAGAAAGGATGAATCAGACAGATAAGAAGGAGAATAAGGGATGGAGAAAGGATGAATCAGACAGATAAGAATGAGAATAAGGGATGGAGAAAGGATGAATCAGACAGATAAGAAGGAGAATAAGGATGACTCAGACAGATAAGAAGGGGAATAAGGGATGGAGAAAGGATGAATCAGACAGATAAGAAGGGGAATAAGGATGAATCAGACAGATAAGAAGGGGAATAAGGGATGGACAAAGGATTAATCAGACAGATAAGAAGGGGAATAAGGGATGGACAAAGGATAAATCAGACAGATAAGAAGGAGAATAAGGGATGGAGAAAGGATGAATCAGACAGATAAAAAGGAGAATAAGGGATGGAGAAAGGATGAATCAGACAGATAAGAAGGAGAATAAGGGATGGAGAAAGGATGAATCAGACAGATAAGAATGAGAATAAGGGATGGAGAAAGGATGAATAAGACAGATAAGAAGGAGAATAAGGGATGGAGAAAGGATGAATCAGACAGATAAGAAGGAGAATAAGGGATGGAGAAAGGATGAGTCAGACAGATAAGAATGAGAATAAGGGATGGAGAAAGGATGAATCAGATAGACAAGAAGGAGAATAAAGGATGGAGAAAGGATGAATCAGACTGATAAGAATGAGAATAAGGGATGGACAAAGGATGAATCAGACAGATAAGAAGGAGAATAAGGGATGGAGAAAGGATGAATCAGACAGATAAGAATGAGAATAAGGGATGGAGAAAGGATGAATAAGACAGATAAGAAGGAGAATAAGGGATGGAGAAAGGATGAATCAGACAGATAAGAAGGAGAATAAGGGATGGAGAAAGGATGAGTCAGACAGATAAGAATGAGAATAAGGGATGGAGAAAGGATGAATCAGATAGACAAGAAGGAGAATAAAGGATGGAGAAAGGATGAATCAGACTGATAAGAATGAGAATAAGGGATGGACAAAGGATGAATCAGACAGATAAGAAGGAGAATAAGGGATGGAGAAAGGATGAATCAGACAGATAAGAAAGAGAATAAGGATGAATCAGACAGATAAGAAGGGGAATAAGGATGAATCAGACAGATAAGAAGGGGAATAAGGGATGGAGAAAGGATGAATCAGAAAGATAAGAAGGGGAATAAGGATGTATCAGACAGATAAGACGGGGAATAAGGATGAATCAGACAGATAAGAAGGGGAATAAGGGATGGACAAAGGATGAATCAGACAGATAAGAAGGGGAATAAGGGATGGACAAAGGATGAATCAGACAGATTAGAGGGAGAATAAGGGATGGAGAAAGGATGAATCAGACAGATAAGAAGGAGAATAAGGGATGGAGAAAGGATGAATCAGACAGATAATAAGGAGAATAAGGGATGGAGAAAGGATGAATCAAACAGATAAGAAGGAAAATAAGGATGAATCAGACAGATAAGAAGGGGAATAAGGGATGGAGAAAGGATGAATCAGAAAGATAAGAAGGGGAATAAGGATGAATCAGATAGATAAGAAGGGGAATACGGGATGGACAAAGGATGAATCAGACAGATAAGAAGGGGAATACGGGATGGACAAAGGATGAATCAGACAGATAAGAAGGGGAATAAGGGATGGAGAAAGGATGAATCAGACAGATAAGAAGGGGAATAAGGGATGGAGAAAGGATGAATCAGACAGATAAGAAGGGGAATAAGGATGAATCAGACAGATAAGAAGGAGAATAAGGGATGGACAAAGGATGAATCAGAGAAATAAGAAGGGGAATACGGGATG